>NC_143038.1:23382500-23540000 GCF_057628025.1 Oncorhynchus mykiss
ACACACACACACACACACACACACACACACACACACACACACACACACACACACACACACACACACACACACACACACACACACACACTGTCTAAATGCAGCCTCACCCTAACACTCAATGAATGCATACACTCAACTGTGTCCATCTCGTCTGACCCTCTATGGATGTAGCCCAATGACATACAGTACAGTGCCATTGTCTTTATTTGCTTCTCGTACTTTCACTTATCGTGTCTGTGAAAGGAGTGAGGTGAGGGGTGATAAGCTTTGCTTGGTAAATTCATCATGGCCCATGTTGTGCTCCCTGTGCCATTGTCAGGCTGTGAAAGTCAGCTCAGCTGCAACACCCCAGCTCAAACGGGATAATCGGCTAATCCTTTATCTGCTTAGGCATGGAGGTGGCTGCCTATGTGTGCATGATGGGCCCTTAATTAATGACGATGGGGACTTTCGACAGCACAAGGCGACTGCGAGAGGGATTTGGGGCTGCAGGTTTCTCTTGCACAACAGCAGCAGCAGCAGCACCATTCCACCATGGATGTGACCTTGAGTCGCATTGTGAAACGCTAGGTGACAAATCTGGCGCTGCTGCCACTGTGATGCCACCACCGCTCGGGGGAAAACTTTCAGACTCAACCAGTGTTCCCCTATATTAATTTAGCAGCGGGATGGTAAAACGTTTTTAATGTGAACTTTAATAACTAAAACCATATAGAAAGTATGTAGAAAAGATAATGGAGCTCTATATTTTTCAAACAAAATCATCTTTGAGAACTAACAACCACCAGAATAAAAACTAGACGGTCATGAATTGTCAAACAATGTCATGGCATGGGGTCTCCATTGATTTTGTAATAATGTTTGAGTCACTCAGATAGCATAAGAACACAGCATAAGCCATGGAAAATGTGTAGAATTGCGAGAAATTAGCTTTAAAACGGCAAATTGAATCTCAGCCCCATGGCAAAATGTGTAGAATTGCTGGAAAGTAGCTTTAAAACAACAACATTTTGTCTCTGGGGCCAAGAGGATAGTCTCTAAAATGTTTGTCCGGAGACAGTGCCATTGCCCCCCCCCCCCCCCCCCCCCCCCCCCACACACACACACCCCAGAGTTACAGTGAGGAGAGGTGTGACTGAGAGTGTCGGTATAGGAGGGGATTAGTATTTGAAAGAGGATTAGGCCATGGGCTGCTTCTAAGTGCTTGTTGTGTGCATCCTCAGCCGTGGCATCAGAGCACTGTGCTTGCCAAGTGATAAAGAACCCTGTACCTTTCTCTCTCTCTGTCTCTTCCTTTCTCTATTTACATCTCTCTCTAACCCTCTCTCTTTCCCCTTTCTCTCCCTCTCACTCTGTGTCTCTCTCTTTCCTCTCTACCTCTGCCTCTCTGTATTGATCTACATCTCTTTCTTCCCCTGGCCTCTTTCTCTCTCTATCTTTCTCTCTCCCGCTCTCTTTCTCAAGGCAGAAGGTGTTCAAACTGACCAACCTCTTGGCACATGAATGACTTGACCGAGGCATAAGATGATCTCTTAGGACTTGTGCCAACTCTCCTTTTAGCCTCTTGCTCTGTTGTCCAACACCTAACAACCCAGACCTGACCGGTCAAGTGCCTCCATGCATGGCAGGAACATGGAGTGTGTGTAGCTTCATGCATGGCAGCAGTGTGTGTAGTGAAGGTAGTTCAAACAACTATGTTTGTGGGTGAGCACCCTGAGACCCCAGGGCCGAGATTGAAACCTGGTTGGTTACATTGGTGCTGTGACTCTGATCACACAGTTGATGTACATTCGCTTCTGAGGTTGATGGAGGTTCACTTTAAATCAAGTGGGTTTTTGAACTTATTTCTGCCACTTCTAAAACAAACAGTTCCAATGAAAACACAAAATGGGTACAGTACCAGTCAAAAGTTAGGACACAACTAACCTTTTACTATTTTCTACATTGTAGAATAATAGTGAAGACATCAAAACTATGAAATAACACATATGGAATCATGTAGTAACCAAAAAAGTTTTAAACAAATTTAAAATACATTTTATATTTGAGATTCTTCAAAGTAGCCACCCTTTGCCTTGATGACAACATCGCACACTATTGGCATTCTCTCAACCAGCTACCATGAGGTAGTCTCCTGGAATGCATTTCAATTAACACGTGTGCCTTATTTGTGGAATTTCTTTCCTTCTTAATGCGTTTGAGCCAGTTAGTTATGTTGTGACAAGGTAGGGGTGGTATACAGAAGATAGCCCTATTTGGTAAAAGACCAAGTCCATAGTATGTCAAAAACAGCTCAAATAAGCAAAGAGAAACGACAGTCTATCATTACTTTAAGACATGAAGGTCAGTCAATGTGGGACATTTCAAGAACTTTGAAAGTTTCTTTAAGTGCAGTGGCAAAAACCATCAAGCACTATGATGAAACTGCCTCTCATGAGGACCGTCACAGGAAAGGAAGACACAGGGTTACCTCTGCTGCAGAAGTAGAGTTACCAGAAATTGCAGCCCAAATAAATGTTTCACAGAGTCCATCTCAATCAAAAATCTAAGTTAAAGAATTGGATCAATTCAAACTGTATTTAAAGATTTGATTTGATTGAGTCCTATTCTTTAACTTCGATTTTTGGTGGAGCCGTGAATCCAACATTTTGTAGACAATCTGGAATTAAAGCCAGACTCGATGGCACAGATGGAGCAATCCAAGCAGAAGAAACATCTTGATATTTGGTTGCGTCGACATCCAAACACTGTCACACCCTGATCAGTTTCATCTGTCCTCGTTATTGTCTCCACCCCCTCCAGGTGTCGCTTGTTTTCCCCAGTGTATTTATCCCTGTGTTTTCTATCTCTCTGTTCCAGTTTGTCTTGTATGTTCCGAGTCAACCAGAAGTTTTTCCCCCATACTCCTGCCTTTGCTATTCTCTTTCTTCTAGTACTCCCGGTTTTGACCCTTGCCTGTTCTGGACTCTGTATCAACCTGCCTGACCATTCTGCCTGCCTTGACCATGAGCCTTTCTGCCGTTCTGTACCTCCTGGACTCTGATCTGGTTTTGACCTTTTGCCTGTCCACGACCATTCTCTTGCCTACTCCTTTTGGATTATTAAACATTGTATGACTCCAACCATCTGCATCTGGGTCTAGCCTTGTGTCATGATAAATACAATTCAATGTCCCTTGTGCAGTAACGTAAATGGCCTATTAACTTGTCTACAAGTTAACAAATTATCTGTGGGATTCATGTCTCCATCTCAACCAAAAATAAAATGTAAAAGAAATAAAAGAATAGGACTAAGCCAGTGATTCAGAACTAGCTATCGAAGCAATATGTAAATATTTGTCAACCAAGCACAATTCAATATTACTTTTCTTTTTTTTCAATTTAAAGTTTATTAAGTTTTCTTGTTTTTCAATCAACCAACAAAACACATTCCACATTCACAGATGTGACAGGCTTTAAAAAAATAAAAAAAATAAAAAAATAATACTTTTGAAAAAATAAAAATACAATTAAAATGAATGATAAAGTCAAATAAAAGCATTTATTTTTCTTAATCTATATATTTTCCTTGGTACATATATATATATATATACATACATGCATACATACATACGCACATATACATACACACCCACACATACGCACACATACTCAAAAACTAAATTAAAATAAAAACACAAAAAAAAACAACATATAACACTTGCAGCAGCACTATCAAGGTTCTTATCAGCTATTTCAAGCATTCGCTGAGACGACGGGCCAATAATTCGTTTTTAGGTTTTACAGTACCTTACACAACATGTATCTGCGCATTTCCCTAGTCACCC
This sequence comes from Oncorhynchus mykiss, assembly GCF_057628025.1. Classification (NCBI taxonomy): domain Eukaryota; kingdom Metazoa; phylum Chordata; class Actinopteri; order Salmoniformes; family Salmonidae; genus Oncorhynchus; species Oncorhynchus mykiss. The sequence continues at coordinate 23,386,327 of NC_143038.1, forward strand.
CGTTCACTCTGTCCAGTTTGAAATATAGTTGAATAGTGGAGACCAGAGTCTATCAAACTTGGGCTGTCTCTTGTGGAGGTCATAAGTGAGCTTTTCAAGAGGAAGAAAGTCAACAATCTGGTCAATCCACATTTTAAATGTAGGAGGGGTATTTGAGGCCCACAATAGAAGAATACATTTCTTAGCAAAGTATGTAATAGTCATAAGCAAATTTTTTCTGTCAGGATCAAGAACAAAGTCCTGCTGGGCATTAAGAAGATAGATACACGGGGTCATATCAAACTGTACCTCTAGTATTTTCTGTGCAGCAGTATGTACAGATTGCCAGAATCTGGCAATCTCCCTACAGCTCCAAAATACATGCATATAGGTTCCACTTTCAGAGGTACATCTTTTACAGTTAGGAGACATATCTGTTTTCATTCTATGGAGTCTCAAAGGAGTATAATAAAATGTGTACAAAAATTTGTAATTAGATTCTTTCATTTTTACACTGGTAGAGGAGCAGTATACCCTGTCGCAAACCTCCGCCCATAACTCATCACTGATAGTCAGACCAAGGTCCTTTTCCCAGATTATTTTCAAAGGAGTAAAGGAGGAGCTTCCTTTCTCAGAAAGGAGTCTATAGATGTAAGATATTTAGCCTTTAATGGATTGTGCTGTGACAAGAAGGGTTTCAACTTCATTCAACTGAGTTCTAAACCTCCTCTTGGAGGTAAATGAGGAAATTACATGTCTAATTTGAAGATATTTGAAAAAATGGGATCTTGGCACATCGAATTCACTGCAGAGCTCTTGAAAGGATTTCAGTGTAGTGGTTTTCTGATGAAATAGGTCTGAAAAGGTCCTGATTCCTAGAGTATGCCAAAGATTAAAGTTGGCCTCCCTCAGGGCTTTTGGCAAGTCTGGGTTGCCCACTATAGGCGAGTGAGAACATATTTGGGAGGAAATGCTCAGGTATTTCTTACAGTCCCTCCACGCTAGTAGGGTGCTGTAAATCACAAAGGTTTTGGCTATGTTGCCCACTTCACTAAAGTTATTAATGAATATAATTGAGCTTAAGGGCAATGAACCACAGGATTGGGCTTCTATCTGAATCCACGTTGACTCTTGTCTGTTTGTGATCCATGTTAGCATGTTGCGGATTTGGGCAGACCAGTAGTACAATTGAAGGGAGGGAAGGGCAAGACCAACCTTAGATTCAGGTTTCGGGTTTTTAGAGTGGAAAACTTGATCCTAGGTTTTTTATTGCCCCATATAAATTTGGTGATGCTTTGGTTAGTTGTTTTGAAGAAGGAAACTGGGAGATAGCATGGGAGCATCTGAAATAAGTAGTTCAGTCTAGGGAGGACGTTCATACGGATTACATTAATTCTTCCTACTAAGCTAATTGGGAGGGAGATCCATGTTTGAAGATCGTTCTTGATTCGGTCCAGGAGTGGAAGATAATTTTCCTTAAAAAGGTTATTCAGATCTGGTGTTATGAAGATCCCGAGGTATTGAAACCCCTGTGTTTTCCATTGGAATGGACAAAGTGTCTTCATAGAGCTGGTGAGTGTAATATTGAGAGGGCAGGCAGTGGATTTGTTAAAATTGATCTTATAACCTGAAAACTTGCCATACTGAGCAATTGTGTCTAAAATGAGAGGGAGGGATTTCTCAGTGTTGGATATGTAGAGCAAGACATCATCCGCGTAAAGCGAAATCTTGTGCTGCAGGCCGCCTGCAGAAACACCCATAATACTTGGATTGCTCCTTATCAGCTCTGCCAGAGGCTCCGCCCCCAACAAGTAGAGCAGTGGGGACAGCGAGCACCCTTGTCTTGTGCCCCGTTCCAGAGGGAATCTGTCAGAGTTCAGTCCATTAGTAGTCACCATGGCATTTGGATGAGAGTATAGTGATTTGATCCATTTAATAAAATTTGGGCCCATATTGAACTTTTCTAAGACTGAAAACAGAAAGCTCCACTCCATCCTGTCAAACGCCTTCTCAGCATCCAGTGAAGCCAGCAGGACAGGGGTCTTTTGTGCGTTTACTTGATCAATAATATCAAAAAGACGGCGAATGTTATCAGAAGAGTATCTGTCTCTAATAAATGCAGTTTGGTCCACTTTTATTATTTTGGGAAGAAGAGTGTTTAGTCTTTTGGCGAGCAATTTGGTAATTATTTTATAGTCGAAATCCAACAAGCTTATGGGCCGGAAGGACGAGCAGGATAGGGGGTCCTTGTCCTTTTTTAGCAACACTGTAATGCGAGCTGTGTGCATTGAGTCTGGGAGAACTCCGTTTTTGCAAAAATCCTCCAGCATTGGCATGAAGATAGGGCTGAGCTGGGGCCAAAAAGCTTTGTAGAAATCTCTGGGGAATCCATCTGGGCCTGGGGACTTATTAGGTGGCATGGAGGTAATTGCCTCCAGGATCTCCTCAGGAGTGAAGGGGGAGTTGAGATCTTCTTGGTCGGTCTCTGATAGTTTAGGTAGCGAGATTCCCTCTAGGAAAGAGTGGAGTTCTGCCTCCGTGTGTTTTCTCTCAGAGGTATATAGTTTGCAGTAAAAATCATGAAAAGTTAAATTGATCTTTTTTGGGTCATATGTGACCTCGTCCTCTGCTGTTCGGATAGCCATGATTGTACGCTCTGACTGCTCCTTTTTTAATTGGTAAGCAAGCAATCTACTGGGCCTATTGCTATACTCATGGTATTTCTGTTTAGTAAAGAAAACTTTTTTTTTTTATCTCCCGAGTGTAGTCCAAATTCAGTTTGGCTTTGGCTGCTTTAAGATGACTCCAGGAGGTGCTGTCTAGGGATTGTTTATGTATTTTTTCACAGCATTCCAGCTCCCTCTCAAGATCTAGCCTGTGTGCTTCCATTGCTTTTTTCTTAGAGGAAGCATATGCAATTAGATGACCTCTTAGTGTGGGTTTAGCAGCGTCCCACATTGTGGCCGGAGAAACAGGAGAGTCTTTATTGTCTTGTGTGTAGTTGTCTATCCATGTAGTTACCAATGTATGGAACTCGTCATTTGATAGCATGGAGGTGTTGAATTTCCAGCTCTTTGACCTCGGGATGTTTTTGCAGAGGTCAAAGCAGAGGTGGACAAAGGCGTGATCTGAAAGTGCTATGGGTTCGATTGTACATGTGGCTGAATTTATGAAACTCTTTGGGATAAAAATGTAATCTATACGGGAGTAGGTGTTATGGACATTAGAGTAGTATGTATAGTCCATAGATGAGCTATTATTCTCTCTCCAGATATCTATCAGTCCCATCTCTTTAGTAAGAGAGTTCAACATCTTTGCAGATCTAGGATTTGTGGTGGGGACTTGAGATGATTTGTCTAGGGTTGGGTTAAGGGTACAATTAAAATCTCCAGCCACCACGCCAAAGGAGACACAATGCTCATTGAACAGGGTTATAATTTTTGACATGAAGGCAGGAGTATCTGTGTTAGGGGCGTATATGTTTAATATAGTAATTGGTTGACCATGTAGTGACCCAGTTATCAAAATAAATCTCCTCTCCGGATCAGATATGTTTTTGTCAATTATGAATGGAACATTTTTATGGATAAGTATGGCTGTGCCTCTACTGTTTGATTTGAAAGATGAGAAATACACCTGTCCCACCCAAGCTCTGCGGAGTTTGGCATGTTCAGCATCACAGAGGTGTGTCTCTTGTAATAGCGCAATGTCTGCTTTTTCCTTTTTTAGAGCACATAGTATCTTTTTTTGTTTTATTGCATGCCCTAGACCATGGCAGTTCCATGTCAATAGATTTAAGGTACTAGTCATCGTCATCGAGCAGTAATCGAACTTTAGTGCAAGTCATCGCCGGGTAAAAGTGGATAGTAATTACAGCTGTGTTCACATAAAAGGAAAATAAATGGTGTACATAAAATAATAATCTCTGAACACCCCAGCCGAGTTCCCAAACAACTCGACACATCCCGTTGGATCTATTACCCCCCCGCTCAGTCTCAATTCTGTGTTCCGAATAAAACAAAAACCGGGAACAGTTAGCAACGCACAACGTCTCCCTCTCCCCACCAAAGAAATAACTCATCCTCTCCACCCCGCATTGAGTAAATAACACAGTTGCCCTCGTCCAGACCACAGTAAAAGAGGGGAGAAAAATAAAATCAATAGCCCAGCCTACATATGCCTCCCCCAAGGGACATAGGGAACCCCAGGTAATAATAGCAACAACAAAAAAAAACAAGGAAATAAAAGTAGGCTGAAACATTAGTAGGCCTAGGTTAGGCTATACAGCCCATCCCTCTCAGTTAAAGCACAATAAATATAAATTGGACGGCTATAATGACATTTAGGGGGTGGATCTCTGGATATCGGCTATATGTCGTCTTACCTCTTTTAGTAATGGCATTAATTGCATTTAGTCATTGGTCTGTTTCTCATTGGCCAGGATTGTCTTTCAAAAAACGTTTTGCCACTTCGGGAGTTTTGAAGTGTCTCAAGGCTCCTTGGTGAAGAATCCTGAGCTCGTTTGGGTATTTGAATCCCCTGAAGATGCCTCGGTCAATGGAGTATTTCTTCACTTCGTCAAATTCTCGGCGCTTTCGGCGTATTCCAGCCGACAGGTCCTGGTGTAAAGCGAGTTTGGCGTTTCCCACTGTGATGGTGTTGTTTTTTGCCGCCTGTAGGACTCGTTCCTTGTCGGTGAGTCTCAGGAAACGTATGGTGATTGGGCGCGGTGGTTGTCTGGCTGCTGGTGGGGGCCTCAGTGCTCGGTGAGCTCTCTCAAGTTCTATGGGCCTGTCAGTGGGCAGGTGGAGCCACTCGGGAAGTTTGTCTTGCAGGTAGCGGATCAGTGGCATGTTTCCCTCTTCTTTTTCGCCCAGATTGAATAGAACACAATTATTCCTTCGCCCCCTGTTTTCCAGGTCCTCTGTTTTCACTTCCAGATGCTCGATTTTCTTTTTAGCATATGCTATTGTTTCCATGGCATCTGTCAATAAGTTTTCCATGGATAGGATTCGCCCCTCTGCCTCGTCCAGGCGCCCCGCGTTTATGGTTATTTTGTTGTTGATGTCAGGCAAAGCGTTTTCCAGGATTGTCACCTTGCCCCCTATCGCACTGAGCTGAGAGTTAATGGCATCTAATTTGGTGTTTAGTTCTGTACGTTGGGATCTCAACTCAGAAAGGATGTCTTCGACAGAGTGCGAGGTTGGCATTCGTTGTGCCTCGTGGGGGAGCGAGTTCTCTTGCTCCTGGCTAATGGCGCTAGTTTTTTCTGAAGCTTCTTCTTGGAGGCTTTTTCCGTCGCTAATACTCGAGTCCGGGTAAAAATGTCACCTGTAGTGTCGCCTTTTGTAGCCGCCATGACTTTTTCTTACTAAAGCTAATTGAGTGTGAACTTGGAGTGGAGGTAAGATTAGGAATTGGAAACTACTTGTGCGGAGCTCTTAGTTCATGCGGCCATCTCGTTCAAGGGTCACGTGATCCCCCCAATATTACTTTTCTAAGACATTAAATAGCCTTAACATTAGGCTATCTTACAAATGAATGTAGCAGTATTTATTCTACCTTAACATGAGAAACCCATCCATGGCCACATTGAGTTTACTGTAACAATTAAATGTCTTATGCAATCATACAAAGAGTACATGTTCAGGGTCGCAGGTCTGTGGACATATTCACAATTGCCATAATAATCTGCACAGAATCTTAAACGGCAGTGATCCCTTGCACCATATACTTTAATGTATTCTCAACTGCAATCCAGGTCATTTGGTTGTGCTATTTATTAGATGAAGCACAGTGATAACACATTTAGGTGACAACTAAACAAAAAAACAAACATTGATTTTCCATTGGAATTTGGTGATAACACATTGTGAATTCAACACACTTTTGGCTGTCTTTTTGAGTGGGTCGGAATCTCATTGGTCAATGTTTCAACCAAATGTTACCCAATTCTTCACGTTGAAATGATGTGGTGTGCCCAGTGGGTAGTGAGATCCAATACACTCCAAACGGAAGCAGTGGAACGATCTATAATTTTCACTTCTGGGCTGCAGTGATACAATAACAGCACACAAAAGATTATACACAAAATAGATAAATGTGAAACAGCTGGTGGGCTGAAAAATTATTTACTCAGTCGTTTTTTCCAAACCAAAGAGAAGCAATGAACAGCCCCACTGAATGTTATTGCTTCGCTTTACTTAAATTGATGTCGGGACAAAATCAGATAATTGATTTATATTTATAAAATTATATTTATTTTTCACCTTCTCCTTTCATATTGTACAGCCAGGCGTTCCTCTATCTCTGTCTGTGTGTGTGTTCACTATTCTTTGAGGTTATGTTGCAGGCATAAAATGCTGACACAGACGGCCACCAAACCTGCTCATTGGGATCAAACTAACAGATGTGCTTTCAGTGAGAGGAAGAGGATGTGTCATAACAACTGAGAGGAACATATTATACTTGTCAAAGAGAGTTCTATAGGAAGTTAGAAGTTGGAGGGCAAAGCCATACTGCATAATGTGTGCTCAGGGGTTAAGGTCCCCCTTGGTACAGAAAATATATCTAGGATCAGCTTGCCCTCCCCGAATCCTAACATTAACCATTAGTGGGGAAAATGCTAAACTGACCCAAGATCAGCATCTTCTAGGGTGTAAGAATATTTCGAGGATAAATACACAATTCAGAGGACGAGAGGTCAATAACGTACTAACAATCAATGGAAATAGGGGTTTTTCTGTAGGATCAATAGGTCAGAGACATGAGAGGGTTTTGTCTAGGCATCGAGCCTGAAAGAGGATACTTGATATTTGGCCATTGGCCCAGTTTTATTGCAAGGAATTCTAATTGATCAACCACAGGCTGTGGCTGGGTTATAAAACTACATCCTGTCCCTTTGTTCTGTGGAGAGAATCACTGGAGAGAATCACTGAGGACAGGGGAGAATGAACATCTACCTCCCCGCATGATTTGTTCTCTTTGTATAAAACACATTTTCTCCCCCTGATTTGCTATGGGTCTATGTTATTGAAGAGTAACATCAACTGCTAACAACGGGCAGCTTCACTCTACACCTGCATGTGCAGGGGCCTTCAAATCCAGCCCCACAGGGCCACAATATCTGTTATTTATTTCCCCCCTCTCTTTGCTAAGCTACAGAACAGTTATTTTATATTGGCTTGCCAGTGAGTCCACATACACCGAGTCTAATCAGCAGCAGATTCCAAGGTCTAAATCAGTTGCTGGTCAAAAAGGAAAGGAAGGAAACTAGTTGGTATTTAATGGACACATCATGATCATGGACTCAGGGCTAAGTGACTTAACTCACCCAGTTTAGCAACCATGTAATGTTTTTTGGACCAAAAACCAATGTGAAGCTGCGTCCCAAATGGCACCCAATTCCCTACAAGGTGCATTAGTTTTGAACGGATCCCTTTGGCACCCTATTCCCTAAGCGCCCTGGTCAAAGTAGTGCACTCTTTAGGGAATAGGATGCCATTTAGGGCACAACCAATGGCCCCTGTTTATCATGTCTTCAAATAAATTCAAACCAATTTGTAAGGCAACAAATCTATTTAAGTGATGATTATGGCATGAAATGTAAATACATTGACTTAAATTGGGTTTTGGTCCAAAATAGGCAAATTTAAGCAGTTGGTGGCATCAATAACCAAAGTGTGGATTGCACGCTCCTCACTCATGAATTGAAGATACATCGGAAACAGATTCATCAGCACTGATACTACAGTGAAAGTATTTTTCTCAAAGTGCTGCCATGAATAAATTATATAGATTGGAAAATAATTGACATAAGTGACAGAGTTTAGATTGTGCCGTATACTCACTCCACAGCTTGAAATGCTGCCAATGGAACTGCCTGATGTGGTACCTTTTCTCAAATGGTTTGTAAAGTTGTCAAGCAGGGCAGCCACGTGAGTTGGCAAGGAGACAGTGAAGGAAGCGATACTGTTAGCAGCACAGTGACACCAGTTACATAACTTCACTATAACAGATAGTGGCAGTGTAATCTATGGTGGGTAAAGTGCCAATCACAGCTGTGGATGGGAATCTCATTAGAAGAGTGACTTAGTGCTACTTACAGGGGCATTTGGTGGATAGTATTACGTGCATTTGAGGACATGGTGACGGAGTGGATAACTTTGCCAATGATGGCAACGCTTCACATAAGGGTGACTTCTATCATATTGTTACTCAAATCAAATCAAATCAAATGTATTTATATAGCCCTTCGTACATCAGCTGATATCTCAAAGTCCTGTACAGAAACCCAGCCTAAAACCCCAAACAGCAAGTAATGCAGGTTTAGAAGCACGGTGGCTAGGAAAAACTCCATAGAAAGGCCAAAACTTAGGAAGAAACCTAGAGAGGAACCAGGCTATGTGGGGTGGCCAGTCCTCTTCTGGCTGTGCCGGGTGGAGATTGTAACAGAACATGGCCAAAATGTTCAAATGTTCATAAATGACCAGCATGGTCAAATAATAATAATCACAGGCAGAACAGTTGAAACTGGAGCAGCAGCACGGCCAGGTGGACTGGGGACAGAAAGGAGTCATCATGTCAGGTAGTCCTGAGGCATGGTCCTAGGGCTCAGGTCCTCCGAGAGAGAGAGAAAGAAAGAGAGAAAGAGAGAATTAGAGAGAGCATACTTAAATTCACACAGGACACCGGATAGGACAGGAGAAGTACTCCAGATATAACAAACTGACCCTAGCCCCCCGACACAAACTACTGCAGCATAAATACTGGACGACTCAACTAGTTTTGGTAACTTGCAATAACTGTAATGTAATAGCTGTAGTTTTTTACATCTGAAAAGTAACAAAGAACTCTTGACTTGTTCCATCTACAGTTGAAGTCAGAAGATTACATACACCTTCGCCAAATACATTTAAACTCAGGTTTTCACAATTCCTGACATTTAATCCTAGTAAATATTTCCTGTTTTAGGCCAGTTAGGATCACCACATTATTTTAAGAATGTGAAATTTCAGAATAATAGTAGAGGGAATTCTTTATTTCAGCTTTTATTTCTTTCATCACATTCCCAATGGGTAAAATTAGTATTTAGTAGAATTGCCTTTAAATTGTTTAACTTGGGTCAAACATTCGGGTAGCCTTCCACAAGCTTCCCACAATAACTTGGGTAAATTTTGGCCCAATCCTCCTGACAGAGCTGATGTAACGGAGTCAGGTTTGTAGGCCTCCTTCCTCGCACAGGCTTTTTCAGATCTTCTCACAAATTTTCTTTTGGATTGAGGTCAGGGCTTTGTGATGGCCACCCCAATACCTTGACTTTGTTGTCCTTAAGCCATTTTGCCACAACTTTGGAAGTATGCTTGGGTCATTGTCCATTTGGAAGACCCATTTGCGACCAAGCTTTAACTTCCTGACTGATGTCTGAAGATGTTGTTTCAATATATCCACATAATTTCCCTTCCTCATGATGCCATCTACTTTCTGAGCAGCCTTTCAGGTTATGTCAATATGGGACTCGTTTTACTGTGGATATAGATCCTTTTGTACCTCTTTCCTTCAGCATCTTCACAAGGTCCTTTGCTGTTGTTCTGGGATTGATTTGCACTTTTCGCCCCAAAGTCCGTGCATTATCATGCTGAAATATGATGTGATGGCGGCGGATGAATGGCATGCAATGGGCCTCAGGATCTTGTCACGGTATCTCTGTTTATTAAAATTGCCATCGATTAAATGCAATTGTGTTCGTTGTCTGTGGCTTAGGCTTGCCCATACTATAACCCCACTGCCACAATGGGGCACTCTGTTCTGTCACGACTCCTGCCGAAGTGGGTCCCTCTCCTTGTTCAGGCAGTGTTCGGCGGTCGACGTCACCGGTCTTCTAGCCATCGCCGCTCCACCTTTCATTTTCCATTTGTTTTGTCTTCATTTTCCGCACACCTGGTTTACATCCCCTCATTACGTGTATATTATCCTCTGTTCCCCCCATGTTTGTGTGTGGTATTGTTGTTCGGTCTGTGGCGCTAAAAGCTGGTTTTGCGCCAGGTATTTGGTGTAACCTGTGGTTTTGTTATTTGTACCTATTTGTGTAATTTGTGGGCTATCGCTTTTTTCCTTGGGATGGAGTGTTCTGACGCAGCTGCGTCCGGCTGTTTTCCTCTGCCTGAAAAAAGGGTGCCTGTTCGCTCATCTTTGCTCTCCTGCACCTGACTTCCTTCGACCAGTTGCGCACACTCTGACATGTTCACAATGTTGACACTTGAAAACCACTCGCCCACACAACGCCATACATCTGGCCAGTACAGTTGAAACCATGATTCGTCCATGAAGATCATAGTTCTCCAGCGTGCCGGTGTCCATCGAAGGTGAACATTTGACCACTGATGCTGCAGTCAGGTCAAGACTCTGATAAGGACAATGAGCACACAGATGAGCTTCCCTGAGATGGTTTCTGACAGTTTGTGCAGACATTTTCAGTTGTGCAAACTCAGTTTCATCAGCTGTCTGGGTGTCTGGTCTCAGACGATCTCGCAGGTGAAGAAGCCGGATGTGGAGGTCCTGTGATGACGTGGTTACATGTGGTCTGCGGTTGTTAGGCCAAATACTGCCAATTCTGGGATGTGAGCAACATTTGAGAGAAATAAGCTTTTTGTGCATATGGAACATTTCTGGGATCTTTTATTTCAGCTCATGAAACATGGGACCAACACTTTACATGTTCGGTTTATAGTTTTTATCAGTATATTTATTTGCCCATCCACCCCCCGCAGCTTTTTCCTTTTTCTTACATATACACTACCATTCAAAAAATGTAAAAGAAAAGCAATTTTTTTGTCCATTAATACAGTGCCTTGCGAAAGTATTCGGCCCCCTTGAACTTTGCGACCTTTTGCCACATTTCAGGCTTCAAACATGAAGATATAAAACTGTATTTTTTGTGAAGAATCAACAACAAGTGGGACACAATCATGAAGTGGAACGCCATTTATTGGATATTTCAAACTTTTTTAACAAATCAAAAACTGAAAAATTGGGCGTGCAAAATTATTCAACCCCCTTAAGTTAATACTTTGTAGCGCCACCTTTTGCTGCGATTACAGCTGTAATCGCTTGGGGTATGTCTCTATCAGTTTTGCACATCGAGAGACTGACATTTTTTCCCATTCCTCCTTGCAAAACAGCTCGAGCTCAGTGAGGTTGGATGGAGAGCATTTGTGAACAGCAGTTTTCAGTTCTTTCCACAGATTCTCGATTGGATTCAGGTCTGGACTTTGACTTGGCCATTCTAACACCTGGATATGTTTATTTTTGAACCATTCCATTGTAGATTTTGCTTTATGTTTTGGATCATTGTCTTGTTGGAAGACAAATCTCCGTCCCAGTCTCAGTCTCATTCTTCCAGAATGGTCCTGTATTTGGCTCCATCCATCTTCCCATCAATTTTAACCATCTTCCCTGTCCCTGCTGAAGAAAAGCAGGCCCAAACCATGATGCTGCCACCACCATGTTTGACAGTGGGGATGGTGTGTTCAGCTGTGTTGCTTTTACGCCAAACATAACGTTTTGCATTGTTGCCAAAAAGTTCAATTTTGGTTTCATTTGACCAGAGCACCTTCTTCCACATGTTTGGTGTGTCTCCCAGGTGGCTTGTGGCAAACTTTAAACAACACTTTTTATGGATATCTTTAAGAAATGTCTTTCTTCTTGCCACTCTTCCATAAAGGCCAGATTTGTGCAATATACGACTGATTGTTGTCCTATGGACAGTCTCCCACCTCAGCTGTAGATCTCTGCAGTTCATCCAGAGTGATCATGGGCCTCTTGGCTGCATCTCTGATCAGTCTTCTCCTTGTATGAGCTGAAAGTTTAGAGGGACGGCCAGGTCTTGGTAGATTTGCAGTGGTCTGATACTCCTTCCATTTCAATATTATCACTTGCACAGTGCTCCTTGGGATGTTTAAAGCTTGGGAAATATTTTTGTATCCAAATCCGGCTTTAAACCTCTTCACAACAGTATCTTGGACCTGCCTGGTGTGTTCCTTGTTCTTCATGATGCTCTCTGCGCTTTTAACGGACCTCTGAGACTATCACAGTGCAGGTGCATTTATACGGAGACTTGATTACACACAGGTGGATTGTATTTATCATCATTAGTCATGTAGGTCAACATTAGATCATTCAGAGATCCTCACTGAACTTCTGGAGAGAGTTTGCTGTACTGAAAGTAAAGGGGCTGAATAATTTTGCACGCCCAACTTTTCAGTTTTTGATTTGTTAAAAAAGTTTCAAATATCCAATAAATGTCGTTCCACTTCATGATTGTGTCCCACTTGTTGTTGATTCTTCACAAAAAATACAGTTTTATATCTTTATGTTTGAAGCCTGAAATGTGGCAAAAGGTCGCAAAGTTCAAGGGGGCCGAATACTTTCGCAAGGCACTGTATAACATCAAATTGATCAGAAATGCAGTGTAGACATTGTTAATGTTGTAAATGACTATTGTAGCTGGAAACGGCTTCATTTTTATCGAATATCTACATAGGCGTACAGAGGCCTATTATCAGCAACCATCACTCCTGTGTTCCAATGGTAATCGAACCCACAAATTCTGATGCTCCAGATACTCAACTAGTCTAAAGAAGGCCCGTTTTATTGCTTCTTTAATCAGGACAACAGTTTTCAGCTGTGCTAACATAATTGCATAAGAGTTTTCTAATGATCAATTAACCTTTTAAAATTATAAACTTGGATTAGCTAACACAACATGCCATTGGAACACAGAAGTGATGGTTGCTGATAATGGGCCACTGTACGCCTATAAAGATATTCCATAGAAATGAAGCCATTTCCAGCAACAATAGTCATTTACAACATTAAAAATGTCTACACTGTATTTCTGATCAATTTGATGTTATTTTAATGGACATAAAATGTGCTTTTCTTTCAAAAACAAGGACATTTCTAAGTGACCCAAATCTTTTGAACGATAGTGTACATTATACAAACATTTTACAGACAATGCTGTCAGAGTCTAGGTGATGTGGATAAGGCGGAGTCAGGCGCAGGACACAGAGATGAGTAATAATAGTAACTTTACTCAAAAATAATCTTCCAACAAGGAGAACGAAAATCCAGAATCACATAAACGAGACAACTGACAACAATAAACACGCACAAAACCATGATGGCTCCAGAGGGTTAAATAGGGAAATAATTCAAACGTAATGGGAACCAGGTGTGCACAATACAGACAAAACAAATGGAAAAAGAAATGTAGATCGGTGGAGGCTAGAAAGCCGGTGACGTTGACCGCCGAGTGAACAAGGAGAGGCACCAACTTCTGCGAAAGTCGTGACAACTGCACTTTATTTCACACAGTAGTTACATAGTTAGAATATAGTTATTTGATATACATTACATCCGGATAGATAGTACTTAAACAAATACAGAATACATACATTACATACACAGTACCAGTACTTGTTCAAGGGTTTTTCTTAATTTTTTATATTTTCTACATTGTAGAACAATAGTGAAGACATCAAACTATGAAGAAACACATATGGAATGATGTAGTAACCAAAAAAGTGTTTTATATGTGAGATTCTTCAAAGTAGCCACTCTTTGCCTCGATGACAGCTTTGCACACGCTTGGCATTCTCTCAACCAGATTCATGAAATCTGGAATGCATTTCAGTTAACAAGCGTGCCTTGTTCAAAGTTAATTTGTGGAAATAATGCATTTGCGTTTGAGACAATCAGTTGTGTTGTGACAAGGTAGGGTTGGTATACAGAATATAGTCTTATTTGGTAAAAGACCACGTCCATAATATAGCAAGAACTGCTCAAATAAGCAAAGAGAAACGACAGTCCATCTTTACTTTCAGACATGGTCAGTCAATACGGAAAATTTCAAGAACTTTGTAAATTTCTTCAAGTTCAGTCGCAAAAACCATAAAGCACGATGATGAAATTGGCTCTCATGAGGACCGCCATAGGAAAAGAACACCCAGAGTTACTTCTGCTGCAGAGGATAAGTTCATTAGAGTTAACAGCTTCAGAAATCAGCAATTAACTGCACCTCAGATTGCAGCCCAAATAAATGATTCACGGAGTTCAAGTAACAGATACATCACAACATCAACTGTTCAGGGGAAACGGTGTGAATCAGGCCTTCATTGTTGAATTGCTGCAAAGAAACCACTACTAAAGAACACCAATAAGAAGAGACTTGCTTGTGCCAAGAAACACGAGCATTGGACATTAGACCGGTACTAATCTGTCCTTGGTCTGATGAGTCCAAATTTGAGATTTTTGGTTTCAACTGCTGTGTCTTTGTGAGACGCAGAGTAGGTTAACGGATGATCTCTGCATGTGTGGTTCCCACCATGAAGCATGGAGGATGTGTGATGGTGCTTTGCTGGTGACACTGTCTGTGATATATTTAGAATTCAAGGTATACTTAACCAGCATGGCTATCACAACATTCTGCAGCAATACGCCATCCAGTCTGGTTTGCGCTTAGTGCGATTCGATAATTTTTTTTTGGAACAGGACAATGACCCAAATCACACCTCCAGGCTGTGTAAGGGCTATTTGACCTAAAAGGAGAGTAATGGAGTGCTGTACGAGATTACCTGGCCTCCACAATCACCCGACCTCAAACCAATTGAGATGGTTTGGGTTGAGTTGGACCGCAGAGTGAAGGAAAAGCAGCAAACAAGTGCTCAGCATATGTGGGAAATCCTTCAAGATTGTTGGAAAAGCATTCCAGTTGACTACCTCATAAAGCTGGTTAAGAGAAGGCCAAGAGTGTGCAAAGCTTTCATCAAGGCAAAAGGTGGCTACTTTGAAGAATTTGTTTAACACTTTTTTGGTTGCTACATGATGCCATATGTGTTATTTCATAGTTTTGATGTATTCACTATTATTCTGCAATGTAAAAATAGTAAAAATAAGGATAATCCTTGAATTAATGGGTGTGTCCAAACTTTGCAATAGAAATGGGAATTCACATTTCTCATTGGCCAAGTCCAGGTGGTCCCTCCCTGCTATCTTCCATTTTGTGCCAAATGAATATGATCCAGGTCAAGTCACCGTCTTAGGTGGGCGCAGTCACCCCCTGCCTCCTGATGTACCTACTTCCGGTGCCGACAGAGATGGCCGCCTCGCTTCGCGTTCCTAGGAAACTATGCAGTTTTTTGTTTTTTTTACATGTTATTTCTTACATTGGTACCCCAGGTCATCTTAGGTTTCATTACATACAGTCGAGAAGAACTACTGAATATAAGAGCAGCATCAACTCACCATCAGTACGACCAAGAATATGACTTTCCCGAAACGGATCCTGTGTTCTGCCTTTCACCCAGGACAACGGAATGGATCCCAGCCGGCGACCCAAAACAACAACTTCGTAAAAGAGGGAAACGTAGCGGTCTTCTGGTCAGACACCGGAGACGGGCACATCGCGCACCACTCCCTAGCATACTACTTGCCAATGTCCAGTCTCTTGACAACAAGGTTGATGAAATCCGAGCAAGGGTAGCATTCCAGAGGGACATCAGAGACTGTAACGTTCTTTGCTTCACGGAAACATGGCTCACTCGAGAGACTCTATCGGAGTCGGTGCAGCCAGCTGGTTTCTCCACGTATTGCGCCAACAGAAACAAACATCCTTCTGGTAAGAAGAGGGGCGGGGGCGTATGCTTTATGGTTAACGAGACGTGGTGTGTTCACAACAACATACAGGAACTCAAGTCCTTCTGTTCACCTGATTTAGAATTCCTCACAATCAAATGTCGACCGCATTATCTACCAAGGGAATTCTCTTCGATTATAATCACAGCCGTATATATTCCCCGCCAAGCAGACACATCGATGGCTCTGAACAAACTTTATTTGACTCTTTGCAAACTGGAAACCACATATCCTGAGGCTGCATTCATTGTAGCTGGGGATTTTAACAAGGCTAATCTGAAAACAAGACTCCCTAAATTGTATCAGCATATCGATTGCGCAACCAGGGCTGGTAAAACCTTGGATCATTGCTATTCTAACTTCCGCGACGCATATAAGGCCCTCCCCCGCCCTCCTTTCGGAAAAGCTGACCACGATTCCATTTTGTTGCTCCCTGTCTACAGACAGAAGCTAAAACAAGAAGCTCCCACGCTGAGGTCTGTTCAACGCTGGTCCGACAAATCTGATTCCACGCTCCAAGACTGCTTCCAACACGTGGACTGGCATATGTTTCGTATTGCGTCAAACAACAACATTGACGAATACGCTGATTCGGTGAGCGAGTTCATTAGAACATTAGAAGATGTCGTTCCCATAGCAACGATTAAATCATTCCCAAACCAGAAACTGTGGATTGATGGCAGCATTCGAGTGAAACTGAAAGTGCGAACCACTGCTTTTAATCAGGGCAAGGTGACCGGAAACATGACCGAATACAAACAGTGTAGCTATTCCCTGCGCAAGGCAATCAAACAAGCTAAGCGTCAGTATAGAGACAAAGTAGAATCGCAATTCAACGGCTCAGACACAGTGGCAGGGTCTACAGTCAAGTCAGCCCAGTCACGGACCAGGATGTCTTGCTCCCAGGCAGACTAAATAACTTTTTTTGCCCGCTTTGAGGACAATACAGTTCCCAAGAAAGCTAAGGTAACTGAGCTAAATGACTACCGCCCCATAGCACTCACTTCCGTCATCATGAAGTGCTTTGAGAGACTAGTCAAGGACCATATCACCTCCACCCTACCTGACACCCTAGACCCACTCCAATTTGCTTACCGCCCAAATAGGTCCACAGACGATGCAATCTCAACCACACTGCACACTGCCCTAACCCATCTGGACAAGAGGAATACCTATGTGAGAATGCTGTTCATCGACTACAGCTCAGCATTTAACACCATTGTACCCTCCAAACTCGTCATCAAGCTCGAGACCCTGGGTCTCGACCCCGCCCTGTGCAACTGGGTACTGGACTTCCTGACGGGCCACCCCCAGGTGGTGAGGGTAGGTAACAACATCTCCACCCCGCTGATCCTCAACACTGGGGCCCCACAAGGGTGTGTTCTGAGCCCTCTCCTGTACTCCCTGTTCACCCACGACTGCGTGGCCACGCACACCTCCAACTCAATCATCAAGTTTGCGGACGACACTACAGTGGTAGGCTTGATTACCAACAACGATGAGACGGCCTACAGGGAGGAGGTGAGTGCCCTCGGAGTGTGGTGTCAGGAAAATAACCTCACACTCAACGTCAACAAAACTAAGGAGATGATTGTGGACTTCAGGAAACAGCAGAGGGAACACCCTCCTATCCACATCGATGGGACAGTAGTGGAGAGGGTAGTAAGTTTTAAGTTCCTCGGCGTACACATCACAGACCAACTGAATTGGTCCACCCACACAGACAGCATCGTGAAGAAGGCGCAGAAGCGCCTCTTCAACCTCAGGAGGCTGAAGAAATTCGGCTTGTCACCAAAAGCACTCACAAACTTCTACAGATGCACAATCGAGAGCATCCTGTCGGGCTGTATCCCCGCCTGGAACGGCAACTGCTCCGCCCACAACCGTAAGGCTCTCCAGAGGGTAGTGAGGTCTGCACAACGCATAACTGGGGGCACACTACCTGTCCTCCAGGACACCTACACCACCCGATGTCACAGGAAGGCCATAAAGATCATCAAGGACAACAACCACCCGAGCCACTGCCTGTTCACCCCGCTATCATCCAGAAGGCGAGGTCAGTACAGGTGCATCAAAGCTGGGACCGAGAGACTGAAAAACAGCTTCTATCTCAAGGCCACCAGACTGTTAAACAGCCACCACTAACATTGAGTGGCTGCTGCCAACACACTGACTCAACTCCAGCCACTTTAATAATGGGAATTGATGGGAATTGATGTAAAATATATCACTAGCCACTTTAAACAATGCTACTTAATATAATGTTTACATACCCTACATTATTCATCTCATATGTATATACTGTACTTGATACCATCTACTGCATCTTGCCTATGCCGCTCTGTACCATCACTCATTCATATATCTTTATGTACATATTCTTTATCCCTTTACACTTGTGTGTATAAGGTAGTAGTTTTGGAATTGTTAGTTAGATTACTCGTTGGTTATTACTGCATTGTCGGAACTAGAAGCACAAGCATTTCGCTACACTCGCATTAACATCTGCTAACCATGTGTATGTGACAAAGAAATTTGATTTGATTTGATTTGGCTGAAGGGATCCAAGTCACACTGATAATTGTATCTGTAAATTCAAAATAATACTGTGTATTCAAATCGATCATGAAATCCTTTCTGGTTAAAAATCTGATCGAACTTCATTTGTTGCCAGTTGGGAGTTTAATAACTTCTCTGGTATAGGCGGGACAGTTGCGTCCCACTTGGCCAAAAGCCAGGGAAATTGCAGAGCGCCAAATTAAAACATTTAAAAAAATACTATAAAAATCTAACTTTCAGTAAATCACACATGTAAGATACCAAATTAAAGCTACACTCGTTGTGAATCCAGCCAACATGTCAGATTTCAAAAAGGCTTTTCGGCGAAAGCATAAGATGCTATTATCTGGTGATAGCACAACAGTAAACAAAGAGTAGCATATTTCAACCCTGCAGGCGCAACACAAAACGTATAAATAAAATATAAATCATGCCTTACCTTTGACGAGCTTCTTTTGTTGGCACTCCAATATGTCCCATAAACATCACAAATGGTCCTTTTGTTCGATTAATTCCGTTGATATATATCCAAAATGTCTATTTATTTGGCGCCTTTGATCCAGAAAAACACAGCTTCCAATTTGCGCAACGTCACTACAAAATGTCTCAAAAGTTACCTGTAAACTTACCTGCCAAAACATTTCAAACTGGTTTTGTAATACAACTTTAGGTATTTTTAAACCTTAATAGTCGATCAAATTGAATACGGGAATGTATTTAATTTGTGAATAAATCATTGGTCACATACATGTGATTTGCAGATGTTATTGTGGGTGAAGCCAAATGCTTGTGCTTCTAGCCCCGACAGTGCAGTAATATCTAACAAATTAAACAGCATGTCATGTACTGTCATGTTGTGTCTTGTCTCTGTCCTTTCCCTTCACCCTGTCTCCCTCTGCTGGTCGTTGTTAGGTTACCTTTTCTCCCCCGCTTTCCCCCAGCTGTTCCTTGTCTCCTCTTGACTACCTCGTCACCCCTTCTCCCACCTGTTCCCCTTTTCCCTCTGATTAGTCCCCTATATCTCTCTCTGTTTTTGTTCCTGTCCTTGTCGGATTCTTGTTTGTTGTGTTTCATGCCTGAACCAGACTGTCGTCATGTTTGCTGTAACCTTGTCTTGTCCTGTCGGAATCTGCCGGTCCGTCTGAGCCTACCTATGTTTGGTAATTAAAGAAGCTCTGTTTAAGTTAATTCGCTTTTGGGTCCTCATTCACGCACCGTAACAGAAGAATCCGACCAAGAATGGACCCAGCAACTTCGGATCCTCTCCACTCAGCCGTCTGGATCCAGGGAGCGATGCTAGGCAGACACGAGCAGGAAGTGTCTGCTGCTCGACATGCCGTTGAGACCCTGGCCACCCAAGTCTCCAACCTCACAGAACAGGTTCACCATCTCCGCCTCGATCCACCGGCCACTTCCAGGGCTTTCGAATCTCCGGAGCCCAGAATCAATAACCCGCCGTGTTACTCTGGGGAGCCCACTGAATGCCGCTCGTTCCTCACCCAGTGTGATATTGTGTTTTCTCTCCAGCCCAACACTTACTCCAGGAGCACTGCTCGTGTCGCCTACGTCATATCTCTCCTTATTGGACGGGCTCGTGAGTGGGGCACGGCAATCTGGGAGGCAAGGGCTGAGTGTACTAACCAGTATCAGGACTTTAAGGAGGAGATGATACGGGTTTTTGATCTATCTGTTTTTGGGGAGGAGGCTTCCAGGGCCCTGTCTTCCCTATGTCAAGGCAATCGATCCATAACAGACTACTCTATTGAGTTTCGCACTCTTGCTGTCTCCAGTGGCTGGAACGAGCCGGCCTTGCTCGCTCGTCTTCTGGAGGGTCTCCGCGCAGAGGTAAAGGATGAGATTCTCTCCCGGGAGGTTCCTTCCAGCGTGGATTCCTTGATTGAACTCGCTATTCGCATTGAGCGACGGGTTGATCTTCGTCACCGAGCTCGTGGAAAGGAGCTCGCGCTCTCCGTCGCCCCCCTCTCCGCATCACTACCATCTTCCTCTGCCGGCTCGGGTGCTGAGCCCATGCAGCTGGGAGGTATCCGCATCTCGACTAAGGAGAGGGAACGGAGAATCACCAACCGCCTCTGTCTCTATTGCGGTTCCGCTGGTCATTTTGTCACTTCATGTCCAGTAAAAGGCCAGAGCTTGTCAGTAAGCGGAGGGCTACTGGTGAGCGCTACTACTCCTGTCTCTCCTTCAAGATCCTGCACTACCTTGTCGGTCCATCTACGCTGGACCGGTTCGTCAGCTTCCTGCAGTGCCTTAATAGACTCTGGGGCGGAGGGCTGTTTTATGGACGAGACCTGGGCTCGGGAACATGACATTCCTCTCAGACAGTTAAAGGAGCCCACGGCCTTGTTCGCCCTGGATGGTAGTCCTCTCCCCAGGATTCAGCGTGAGACGCTACCTTTAACCCTCACTGTTTCTGGTAATCATAGTGAAACCATTTCTTTTTTAATTTTTCGTTCACCTTTTACACCTGTTGTTTTGGGCCATCCCTGGCTAGTTTGTCATAATCCTTCCATTAATTGGTCTAGTAATTCTATCCTCTCCTGGAACGTCTCTTGTCATGTGAAATGTTTAATGTCTGCTATCCCTCCTGTTTCCTCTGTCTCTTCTTCACAGGAGGAGCCTGGTGATTTGACAGGGGTGCCGGAGGAATATCACGATCTGCGCACGGTGTTCAGTCGGTCCAGGGCCACCTCTCTTCCTCCACACCGGTCGTATGATTGTAGTATTGATCTCCTTCCGGGAACCACCCCCCCCCGGGGTAGACTATACTCTCTGTCGGCTCCCGAACGTAAGGCTCTCGAAGATTATTTGTCTGTAGCTCTTGACGCCGGTACCATAGTCCCCTCCTCCTCTCCCGCCGGAGCGGGGTTTTTTTTTGTCAAGAAGAAGGACGGGTCTCTGCGCCCCTGCATAGATTATCGAGGGCTGAATGACATAACAGTGAAGAATCGTTATCCGCTTCCTCTTATGTCTTCAGCCTTCGAGATCCTGCAGGGAGCCAGGTTTTTCACTAAGTTGGACCTTCGTAACGCTTACCATCTCGTGCGCATCAGGGAGGGGGACGAGTGGAAGACGGCGTTTAACACTCCGTTAGGGCACTTTGAATACCGGGTTCTTCCTTTCGGCCTCGCTAACGCTCCAGCTGTCTTTCAGGCATTAGTCAATGATGTCCTGAGAGACATGCTGAACATCTTTGTTTTCGTTTACCTTGACGATATCCTGATTTTTTCACCGTCACTCCAGATTCATGTTCAGCACGTTCGACGTGTCCTCCAGCGCCTTTTAGAGAATTGTCTTTTTGTGAAGGCTGAGAAGTGCACTTTTCATGCCTCCTCCGTCACATTTCTCGGTTCTGTTATTTCCGCTGAAGGCATTAAGATGGATCCCGCTAAGGTCCAAGCTGTCATTGATTGGCCCGTCCCTAAGTCACGCGTCGAGCTGCAGCGCTTTCTCGGCTTCGCGAACTTCTATCGTCGTTTCATCCGTAATTTCGGTCAGGTGGCAGCTCCTCTCACAGCCCTTACTTCTGTCAAGACGTGCTTTAAGTGGTCCGTTTCCGCCCAGGGAGCTTTTGATCTCCTCAAGAATCGTTTTACATCCGCTCCTATCCTTGTTACACCTGACGTCTCTAGACAGTTCGTTGTCGAGGTTGACGCGTCAGAGGTGGGCGTGGGAGCCATTCTTTCTCAGCGCTCCCTCTCTGACGACAAGGTCCACCCATGCGCGTATTTTTCTCATCGCCTGTCGCCGTCGGAACGTAACTATGATGTGGGTAACCGCGAACTGCTCGCCATCCGGTTAGCCCTAGGCGAATGGCGACAGTGGTTGGAGGGGGCGACCGTTCCTTTTGTCGTTTGGACTGACCATAGGAACCTTGAGTACATCCGTTCTGCCAAACGACTTAATGCGCGTCAGGCGCGTTGGGCGCTGTTTTTCGCTCGTTTCGAGTTCGTGATTTCTTATCGTCCGGGCTCTAAGAACACCAAGCCTGATGCTTTGTCTCGTCTCTTCAGTTCTTCAGTAGCCTCCACTGACCCCGAGGGGATTCTCCCTGAGGGGCGTGTTGTCGGGTTGACTGTCTGGGGAATTGAGAGGCAGGTAAAACAAGCGCTCACTCACACTCCGTCGCCGCGCGCTTGTCCTAGGAACCTTCTTTTCGTTCCCGTTCCTACTCGTCTGGCCGTTCTTCAGTGGGCTCACTCTGCCAAGTTAGCCGGCCACCCTGGCGTTCGGGGTACGCTTGCTTCCATTCGCCAGCGTTTTTGGTGGCCCACCCGGGAGCATGACACGCGTCGTTTCGTGGCTGCTTGTTCGGTCTGCGCGCAGACTAAGTCCGGTAACTCTCCTCCTGCCGGCCGTCTCAGGCCGCTTCCTATTCCCTCTCGACCGTGGTCTCACATCGCCTTAGATTTTGTCACCGGACTGCCTTCGTCAGCGGGGAAGACTGTTATTCTTACGGTTGTCGATAGGTTCTCTAAGGCGGCTCATTTCATTCCCCTTGCTAAGCTTCCTTCTGCTAAAGAGACGGCACAAATCATCATCGAGAATGTTTTCAGAATTCATGGCCTTCCGTCAGACGTCGTTTCGGACAGAGGTCCGCAATTCACGTCTCAATTTTGGAGGGAGTTTTGCCGTTTGATTGGGGCTTCCGTCAGTCTCTCTTCCGGCTTTCACCCCCAGTCTAACGGTCAAGCAGAACGGGCCAATCAGACTATTGGTCGCATCTTACGCAGTCTTTCTTTTCGCAACCCTGCGTCTTGGTCAGAACAGCTCCCCTGGGCAGAATACGCCCACAACTCGCTTCCTTCGTCTGCGACCGGGCTATCTCCTTTTCAGAGTAGCCTCGGGTACCAGCCTCCGCTGTTCTCATCTCAGTTCGCCGAGTCCAGCGTCCCCTCCGCTCAGGCTTTTGTCCAACGTTGCGAGCGCACCTGGAAGAGGGTCAGGTCTGCACTTTGCCGTTATAGGACGCAGACTGTGAGGGCTGCTAATAAGCGTAGAACTAAGAGTCCTAGATATTGTCGCGGTCAGAGAGTTTGGCTCTCCACTCAGAACCTTCCCCTTAAGACGGCTTCTCGCAAGTTGACCCCGCGGTTCATTGGTCCGTTCCGTATTTCTCGGGTCATTAATCCTGTCGCAGTTCGACTTCTTCTTCCGCGATACCTTCGTCGCGTCCACCCGGTCTTCCATGTCTCCTGCATCAAGCCCGTCCTTCGCGCCCCCGCTTGTCTTCCCCCCCCCCCCCCCATCCTTGTCGAGGGCGCACCCATCTACAGGGTCCGTAGAATTTTGGACATGCGTCCTCGGGGCCGTGGTCACCAGTACCTCGTAGATTGGGAGGGGTACGGTCCTGAGGAGAGGAGTTGGGTTCCCTCTCGGGACGTGCTGGACCGTGCGCTGATCGAGGATTTCCTCCGTTGCCGCCAGGTTTCCTCCTCGAGTGCGCCAGGAGGCGCTCGGTGAGTGGGGGGGTACTGTCATGTACTGTCATGTTGTGTCTTGTCTCTGTCCTTTCCCTTCACCCTGTCTCCCTCTGCTGGTCGTTGTTAGGTTACCTTTTCTCCCCCGCTTTCCCCCAGCTGTTCCTTGTCTCCTCTTGACTACCTCGTCACCCCTTCTCCCACCTGTTCCCCTTTTCCCTCTGATTAGTCCCCTATATCTCTCTCTGTTTTTGTTCCTGTCCTTGTCGGATTCTTGTTTGTTGTGTTTCATGCCTGAACCAGACTGTCGTCATGTTTGCTGTAACCTTGTCTTGTCCTGTCGGAATCTGCCGGTCCGTCTGAGCCTACCTATGTTTGGTAATTAAAGAAGCTCTGTTTAAGTTAATTCGCTTTTGGGTCCTCATTCACGCACCGTAACACAGCATATACCCTGTACACAGAAATCCAAGTAGGAATGAATTAAGACTATAAACATATGGACGCGTGACATCAGAGAGGCAGGGCCTAAGATACAGGCGAATAGTATAGAGTCACACAGATGATAAGAATAAGACATCTCGTGCGTGTGCGCCGTGAGACCATTCTCTAGAAGCCATTTTAAGATTTTAACCTCTTGGACTTGTCAATTTCACCAGTAGTCTACTTTGTTAACAAGTTCAATGCATTTGCAAGTTCTACAGTAATAGCCTACAGCTGAATATTTTGATGTGGATTCCAATTTCTCCTCTTATTTTAAGACTTTTCGGGCCACATTGATTCCTTACAATTGAACATAATGGATGAACAATTGCGCCAAAGTTTATAACTACCTCGAATTTCCTTTTTTAAACTTGCAAAATTCAGTGGAGGATTGAGGACACTTACTTAGTTAAAACCCATTAAATTGCTGTAAATCTTAAACTAACCAAAATAGCTTAAAAAGAAACAATTTTATTTCTATGCCTTAATCTTGCATCGATCATACTCTGTTGCGAATGCTTTATGTCAATCCAATACTAAGAATGAATCCAGCATATTCTGTAACCCCCAGGGTGTAAAAAACACATTACAGACACATCAGGGGTTGTAACTATTGGCATGTGGGTGAGGTAGATCCCCCTTTGCTTGTCTCTACACTGTGATTTACATATAGATACATATAAATGTCTGTTCAATGTATCTATACTGAATGCTGACTATAGCCTCTCCTTGGCTACTAAAAAAAGGTGTTTCTGAACCTTCGGAACCTCAAGAATATGTCTGACATTACATTAGTTAGTGTGAGATTACCAGTAAAACGCCACGCAATCCTGAAGGAATAAGGTTTCAAATGTTGACAGTAGAGGCTTCTCTGCATTAGGCAGGTGGTATAGGGGTTCTCCTTCCTGTTCTGATATTAATGGAACATTTTCTGAACATTCGAAATAGGAGAATGTGATTGAAGGTGATGTGCTGCTGTGCTCCCTACATGGTAGATGGCATCCGTGCCTGATTCATATATTTTGGTCAAGGAGTTTGAAAGACAGACTGGATGCCACCTGTGCTGAACGGAATACAGCTTGTCAGCACTCATTTGAATTGGAATACATTTGTGGTGTCTGGCAGAGTGATGGGTTTGCATAGTGTGACTTGAACTGTAGGGGGCATCATCCAATGTTTCTCAGATACAGGATACCTTTAGGGTGCCGACTTCCTTGAAATGGGCCAACAGAGGTCTCTAAACAAGGTTATTTTAGCCTATATATATATATATACTGTATTAATAGACTGATTAAGAATTAGATTATTATCTCAGGTCAAAATTGCAGGTCAAGTCCACAGCCCAAGTGGAGAGTGATATACCTCAAAGCATGAGGTAATATTGTGCACTTGACGCACATGTCTTTCAGTACCAGTCATCCAGCCAGTTTACTGATTGATATCTCTCTAAATTCATAGAGTAGCCTAGTTCTGTGTCTTGACTAATCAACTCCAATGATGTTGCTGTCCTTTAATGGCTCTTTTGAAATCCTAATCTACTGTTGAAGAGGCCTACATATGCCTTTATCTTCTCATTGACTCCCTTTTCATATGCACTATCTTGTAGAAAAGTTATCACGAATCTTGAAAGAGTATAACTGAAATTGAAGATTGAAGTCAGTAAATAGCGTAGTATAGGCAACAGCACACAGAGAGAGTGAGCCAGGGAGCAATAAAGAGGCACCTTTGTGCTTTAATGAGGCATTGATTTTTACATCACTAAATAATAAAATCATAAATGAACTGTCTCCATAAAACACTGTAACTGGGATTTGCCCACTCAGGATATTCCTTGCACACCCTGAGACCTAGTAGGAGAAAGAATGTTCCCACACACGCTAGGTGGGATCCATTGGAATAGACATTGTCCATTGATCACCCTATGCAACAGATCTCGCTTGCGTCCCAAATTGCACCCTACTCAGTGCACTACTTTTGACCAGGACCTATAAGGATTTGCTCAAAAGTAGAAGTGGTGCACTATATGGGAATAGGGTGCCACATGCAGACCTTGTGTTACAGTAATAGGTTAGGCCTACCACTAGTCTATTATTTTTACTCAGGCCGTCTAATTTTAAAGTGGCAAGCATGAATCCCCTTATTTTGTAAAAAAGCCTGTGACAAATCAATTCTTTATATATTTTGTGCAAATATATTATTTTCTGTTTGTCAGCACAAATTTCTGAAATTACTGTGAGTAAAATGTAATTTTTCACACATAACTGTTGAAAAGGTTGTTATCAAAGAATGTGAAGCTTTAATTGGGCACAGGAAACATCCTCAGTGACAAAGTTTACATGCACAGCAACATCTCGTTATGATTCGGGATACTCAAGTATTATGTTTTTGAGTTGATTCATGTAAACGTCATATCCCGTTTACAATAGTCTGAATAATTTATTGTTTTTCGAGGTCTGCGCAGGCTCAGTTTTGCATAATATAACCTTGAATGTTCAGATGGGAAGAGTAGCCTAGTAGTTGGAATAGTAACAAGTCTGGACACTGACTGTAGGCTTCACATGTACTCTATTATAATATTAACTACTGCAGAACTAAACGTTTTTGTAGTAAAATTATACACCAAAAATTAATTTAGTTGCAGGAGCGGAGAAAAAATATTTCTTTTTTTCCTCTTGAGAAAACGAGTGCGCGCTTGTTGTCTAGCCTACACACGTAAAATGTTTTCAGCTGACAATATTTTACTTTCATCCACAAAAAAATATGGATCCAAGACTAACTGAAATACTATCAGAAACATGTGATGCCGCGTTCAGGTCGGAAACTTAGTACCTCCGAGTTAATCTTTCAACAACTAGTAAGCAAGTCAGGTTTTTTTGCGTTTCCAACATGATATGAATGCGGCATGAGTGTCAGCACTGCCATAGGAATAACTCACACGGCCCCAGCACAGCAGAATATAACATTCACGTCATGTCGGAAAATCTGAAATGTCCAACTTGCTTAGACTACTCGTTGTAGAAAGCTGATACGTCCCAAATGGGAAACTGGGGTATCAGAATCAACCAATAGGAAGCAATACGCAAATAACACGTTCATTTTTTACCTCGGAGGTCCGAGTTCCCGACATGACATTAACACGGCATGCCTCCAATGCTTAGATAGTTAGAGGTTCAAACGTTGTGGTGGCTAGACAGGTGTAGGGACCCTGGGGACTCAGAATCGAGTGCCACTCTCCTTTAGATTATCTCAACTCCGTTTGCCATCAATTACTGATTGAAGCCAAACAATCAACCCGGGATTGCTGCCTACTGCCTTACAGTACTCTCTCACTGCATTACCAATGCGAGGATACTGTCTGTGTATACAGTCAGCGAGTAAACGGACAGGAGGCGAGCATGTAAAATAGTCACTGCCAAAATGGACAAAGGGAACTACATCATTGCTTCGCTTCTTTTTCAACTGATGGACTTAATATGCGGACAATTATTTCCAGGTAAGTTTATTCTTGTTTCTAGGAATTGCTCAGAAGACTAGGCTACTTTCATCTCAGTAGAATGTGCTTTGGAGATGTCAATACACGGTAACGAAGGGACCGTGGGCAGGTGCATGCCATAGGAGTTCATGCTGTGTCTCCAACTTTTATTTTCGAATAGGCTATACTATACATAATTGAATACGCATGCATGCACGCAAGCTCGAAATACACGGACACACTGTCAAGATGCACGTCATTCGAGCACTTGTTACTCAACGCGCAATTTGGGGTGCTTTTGGGCAAGATTATTTTGTCAATTATAAAACGTGATATTGACCATATCGACTAAATTGATCTGTATCGGTAATGCAGAGTCGGTATGATACAAATAAGTATCTACCATTACGCAAAGCAGTGGTCAATTCTGAGTAGTTTATTGGATATCGTGATAATAAATAATTTAGGCCTAACTTAATCTTGCGTTAAATTGATCATAGCCTAATTGGACCAACTCGAATAAACTCTACTTTAAGAAGAATTATAACATTTTACCATACAGCAATTAATATAGCGTACTTACTACGCGCATGTAGCCATATACTGTACCTCCCATATTGATAGCGTACTCGCGATTTGAAATGATTTTGATTGTAATAAGTGAGACCGATGCATTGCTTCATTGTGGCAAAGGTTTTTGTGGAAAATGTGTTGTAGGTTGTATTTAAACAATGTAACATTAGGCTACGGTAGTATGACGAAATGTTAAAATAACTTGATACTACAGAATAGACTCTGCTGTCACAGTGCACCGTTTGGTTATTTTTGCTCTCAAAATGGAAAATATGCTAAAGTAGGCTTGTTGAATATTCGATAGGCATATACAACAAAACCACGAAATCCACTGTTACCTGGAGAAAAAAACTAAGCTAAATAAAATGAATGATCACGCAATTGAGGACAGTGGTTGAAATCCCTATGCCCGAAAGGCCTATTCATCACATTAGCATTTTTAAAAATGTATGTGGCACAATTATCACACTTTTTCAGTGCGGTTGATTTTCTTATTCCGTGCATGAGTAACGCTGCAAAAGTGTTCATGAGCTCAAGACGCTCTGTCTGTTGAGTTGTGCACCCGTAAGGTGGCGCTCTGGGCACATCAAATTGTATTCCACTCACCCGCAAAGGATCATAAATGCGCGCAAGTGAACTGTTCAAACCAAAGGTGGTTTTAAATCCGAGATCCTGGGCCAATTAACCATTTTCTTTAAAAAAATACGTCCATTTTATCTCTTAAGTTATAGTTTATTTATCATGGAAGTAGATTATCACACTTAATGTATTGGGGTCCATATTTATTTATGATTCATGGATTTGGTGGTTCTAATGAAGGGTGAAATGTTTTGAAATCAGACTATAAATTATTGGACAAACTCATGGAAATATCTCATTTTTTTGTTAGAAATGACTATCATTGTAGTAATGTGCATTAGTTACAAAATGTTAATATATAATTTACAGTGGGCTCCAGTGTAAATCAGGATATTCTGCATAGATTGTATTACTTTAAATAATAATTTTATGAATTGATAAATGTCATGTCAGTCAGTAATCTGGATTTCAGCAACACACCCAAATAATCAGAAAGACAGAAAACCAACCCTATTTCAGTCCCTGCATTTGTTGAACTTTATTCAAATTACCTCCACTAACCTGTACCCCTGCACATTGACTCAGTACCGGTACCCTCGTTATTATGTAAATGTATTGTTCGTTTTTGATTATTTTTTACTTTAGTTTTTTTTTGTAAATATTGAATTAACTCTTTCTTGAACTGCATTATTGGTTAAGGGCTTGTAGGTAAGCATTTCACAGTAAGGTCTACCTACACCTGTTATATTTGGTGCATGTGAGTAAAAATCTAATTTGATTAGTTTTTTAAATTTGAAATATTAATGAGTAAAGTCCATAAACTTAATTTTGACCATGCACATGTATCTCTCACAAAAGATTAATTCTGAATTTTTACATTTCCTTGGAAGTCATCATCCATGCAAGTGTTTTCTGTTTGATATGCATCCTGCTTCCTTGTTCCCAGTCCTTCCCAGTCTGTCACTCTGGCAGGGAAACAAGCCCCCCTCAGTCTGAATGAACAGCTTGAAAAGTATCTTTATTCCCTAACTAATGGGGGTTGGCTTTTGCAAAACACAGTGTGTAAGTAAAATGTGAACATTTACATGGCTGCATAGGCCATTCAGTGCCAGAGCTGCCGAGAGAAAAGCTGAACTTGGGGAGGGACTTCACATTTGAGATATGTGAAGAGAATATATATTACGTGTATTTTTATGGACATCCATGGCCAATGTAAAATGTGTGTTAAGTGGACTGTCCCTGTTTCTCCATCCTACCTCAGTAGTTATTTGCAGGATACATCTGGGCATAGCGGCTAGCCTCATGCCCCTACTGCTATGCTTTACTGGCCATTAATTGTTTATTGTCCAGCGGACACTGGAGGTGGAAGCTACTGGCTAGAGCTGCTGTGTGTGTGTGTGTTCAAAAGGACCAAGTTACCATTTGTATTCAGTTATTAATTACATTTATTTGGCAAGAAGGCAAAATATGGAACAGTCATGTGTCATTTTCTTTTCCTCTCTGTTCTCTTTCTCCTTGAACTGACGACTGCCCTCTGCCCTGAGATGTCAAGCAGACATTTTCGAAAGGCAGACTTTTATCAAATCCATGGTTTTGCATTTCCCCATTTTGAGTGCTGTTTGGAAATGGGAGTGTGGACTGGGAGGTCATCTTTACTGGATGAATGGGCTGTGTATGGAGTGAATAGTACCAATTGGAGGTATGCTGAGACTAGATGGATTTAAAGTGAGTGTAATTTCAATTACATTTTATTTGTTTTACAGTGCATGTATAAAACAAGAGAAGGGTCATTTCAACACTGACGCTGGAAAGTCAGTTGGTCGGTGTTCGAAATTACACTCACTTTAAATCCATCTAGTCTCAGCGTACCTCCAATTGGTACTATCCACTCCATACACAGCCCATTCATCATACATAATATTTGTATTTTCTACATTGTAAAATAATAGTGAAGACATCAAAACTATGAAATAACACATGGAATCATGTCGTAATCAAAAAAAGTGTTAAACAAATCAAAATATATTTGAGATTCTTCAAATTGCCTTAATGACAGCTTTGCACACTCTTGGCATTGTCTCAACCAGCTTCACCTGGAATGCTTTTTCAAAAGCCTTGAATGAGTTCCCACATTTGCTGAGCACTTGTTGGCTGCTTTTTTAAAAACTTTTATGTAACTTGGCAAGTCAGTTAAGAACAAATTCTTATTTACAATGACTGGCCAAACCCGGACAACGCTGGGCCAATTCTGCGCCGCCCTATGGGACTCCCTATCACGGTCGGTTGTGATACAGCCTGGATTCAAACCAGGGTGTCTGTAGTGACGCCTCAAGTGCTGAGATGCAGTGCCTTAGGCCACTGCACCACTCGGGAGACACTTTTCCTTCACTCTTTGGTCTAACTCATCCCAAACCATCTCAATTGGGTTGAGTTTGGGTTATTGTGGAGGCCAGGTCATCTGATGCAGCACTCCATCACACTCCTTCTTAGTCAAATAGCCTTGACACAGCCTGGAGGTGTTGGTCATTGTCCTGTTGAAAAACAAATGATAGTCCCTCTAAGCGCAAACCAGATGGGATGGCGTATTTCCTGCAGAATGCCTTGGTAGTGTGCTTTGAATTGTAAATGAATCACTGACAGTGTCACCAGCAAAGCACCTCCTCCTCCATGCTTCACGGTGGGAACCACACATGCAGAAATCATCCGTTCACCTACTCTGCGTCTCACAAAGACACAGCGGTTGGAACCATTAATCTCAAATTTGGACTCAATCAGAACAAAAGACAGAACTCCACTGGTCTAATGTCCATTGCTCGTGTTTCTTGGCCCAAGCAAGTCTCTTTTTATTATTGGTGTTCTTTAGTAGTGGTTTTTTTGTAGTAATTTGACCATGAAGGCCTGGTTAACGCAGTCTCCTCTGAACAGTTGATGTTGAGATGTGTCTGTTACTTGAACTCTGAAGCATTTATTTGGGTTGCAATTTTTGAGGCTGGTAAGTCTAATGAACTTATCCTCTGCAGCAGAGGTAACTCTGGGTCTTCCTTTCCTGTGGCAGTCCTCATGAGAGTTAGTTTCATCATAGCGCTTGATGGTTTTTGCAACTGCACTTGAAGAAACTTTCACATTTCTTGACATTTTACTCTTCAAATAAAGATGGACTGTTTCTCTTTGCATATTTTAGCTGTTCTTGCCATAATATGGACTTGGTCTTTTACCAACCCTACCTTGTCATAATACGTTTGCTCAACAAAAAGGCATTGAAGTTGATTCACAGTCAAATTATAAGGCAACCAGCTGCAATAGGATTGCGAACTTGCTCAGCATTTGGGCACATAGCTGAACCAACATACAATTCAACTTGAGAATGTATTTTCACTCAGCATTTTTGGTTGAGTAAACACATTCTCAAGCTGAATTGTTTTTGACCTTTCTTGCACATTTCCCAGAGTGCCTTGCCTTTTGAGTGAATTGAAGTTACCGCCCATGACTGCATTTATTAGCGAGAGGCATGGTTGTTGTATTCAATGGTTTTTAGTAGTGTAGCCTTCACCAAGTGAGTGTTATCTTAAATTCAACTCTTTATGACAATACATTACAAACGGTATATTATTAGGCTGTTCTTTGAGGGCCTTGTTATACCTGTGGTCTGAAACTCCTTGTTTACAGGCCACATCAAGCCTGCTGGCTTGCAAAGTGATGTGTAATTCCTATTAGAATCCCGCAACAAGTGAGGATATCCAACAATTGTAACTTTTAATCGGCCGCAACCTGCATTCAGAATGACTGCCGGGATAGGGAAGATGAATTATTGAAACTACCTAAATCAAATAAACTGGAACAGCATCTCATTTAACTGGTGCAATAAGTCCAACTACTAACAGATTGGAATTGTTTAGAAAAATGTATGTTATGTATGTGTAGCATAAGATTAATCAACATAAAATTACATGCACAAACACAGGTACAAACAAACCTGAAAGTCATGATCATGATGGCTGTAATTTTTAGTTTTTTGCACAAACATGAATTTGTAAACCACAACTCACTTCGAGAATAATTTGTGGCGTAAACTATAGCTCAAATTGTCCTTTTGAAAAAGTCCTTTTGAAGTAAAACACACTTGATGATTTGAATTAATTAATTTTTTTTAAGAACAAATTCTTAATTACAATGACGGCTTACCCCGGCCAAACCCTAACGACGCTGGGCCAATTGTGGGCCGCCCTATGGGACTCCCAATCACAGCCGGTTCTGATACAGCCAGGAACTGAACCAAGGTCTGTAGGGACGCTTCTGGCACTGAGATGCAGTGCCTTAGGACTCTGCACCACTCAGGAGCCCTGATGATGATAAGACATGGGCATAAGTTTTGGCAAATCACATAAAGGCACTTGCCCAGGCCGATCTGTCTTTTTTTAAATGATTTTTAAAAATCTCCTATGAAATTAACTTATTTTCATTTAAATGGGAAATGGTTGTTGTATGCAGCCCAGTGTTTCTTTCAGTGGCAAAATGCTCCTTTGCCAAGGAAAGAGATCCAGTGGAAAAAACAAGTATTCTTTGCATACATTACACAGGTCTCTCTCCTCCTTTGCATACATCATCCAGCAGCAGCATACACTGCCTTCAGAAAGTATTCAACCCCCTTGAATTTTTCCATATTTTGTTGCGGTACAAGATGGGATTAAAATGTATTTTATTGTCCATTTTTGTCTGATGTACACAAAATACTGTGGTAGAAACATTTGTGTTAATGTCTCTGACATTGTGGGATATTGTGTGTAGATTGTCACTAATCTCAATTTCATCTATTTTAAATTCAGGCTATAGCACAACAAAATGTGGAAAAAGTCAAGGAGGTTGAATACTTTCTGAAGGCACTGTAACACCTGCACTGTCACGTGAGACAGCAGTCACTCTGTATGCTGGAGAGGGCACTCGTTAGCCGAGTGCTGCCAGACTAATGGTTAATCCCAGGCTGATGCAGTGTCAGTCTTCAAGGTTCCTCTCACCAGCCCCTCCATTTTAGGGAAGGAGGAAGTTCTTTTTTCCAGACAGTATTTTTTTGGTTTGGTTGATATTTCATTGTGGCTTAAGCCAAAGAGTAGGGGTGTAATTTAGGATTAGTATGAGATTTGATTGTTTTTTTTGAGTACCACTCTGTTCCTATACTTCCATCATTGTGTTTTATTTGACAGGTAGGCAAAACAATTTATTTTACTTTCAAGTATTGTGATCGAGGTAAAATTTAAGAGGATTAAATATTGTAATAGGTGGTAAAAAAATAAATAAACAAGAGATTGTGGCCAGCAATTCAACTGTAAATGCCCCAGCAATTCTAACTGGGGGTCAGTCAAGCACTGATGAGAGGGGAAACAACTACACCTCCAAAACTTCAGAGACGGGAAAAATGCACTTCAACTGGTGGAGAAATGAAACACCTGAGAGCACAAATGGGGTTGGGAGGCTGTCGGAGATTTTAATGGATTTCACACTCCGCATGCATCCCAAATGGGCCTCGGGGAATAAGGGAGGAAAAAAAGGGTAAAAGGACAAAAACAGTAGCCTAATTATTCCCAATCAATCCATTAGAACCTGTCGGAACCCTAATTGTTTCCTCCAACTCCCGTTATCATGTGTTGCCGTGGCTGCAGCAGAACGGCGGGAGCACTTTTTGACAAGCTGTCTGTCACTCACCGGCTCTGTCTGTTTAGTATGCTCACCCATCTGGTCACGCTTTTTTTTTTTTCAGGAGAGGAGAGCTGCATTTACCGTGTCAGTGGACAGAGCTGTATTTTCCAGCGGTCTGCTTATCTGCATGACTGTGTCACCCTAATCCGTTGCACTTATTCTATTTGCCTGACTAAATGACAGCTTAATACAGGGGCAGGCCTGCGCCTCTGAGGATGTTAAGGTACAAAACGCTGGAAGAATGTCTCTTCTCTTTTTCAATGACATACTTAAAAGTGAGTTCCTGCCTGAAAAACCTTGCTATGAAGCAGAGGGATGCCTGGTTTTTATCGCTGACTGAGGAAAAAAAACAACAACATTGCCTGTATTCACAAAGCATCTTGGAGTAGAAGTGCTGAATGATCGAATATCAGTTTAGCCTTTTTTTTAAAAATCATAATGAAATAAGAGGGGGGGGGACCTGATCCTAGATCAGTACTCCTACTCTGGAACACTTTGATACTGGCCCTGATATTTTATAGTCGCTTGAAGTTCAACCTGGAATTTTAAGGCACAAAGCATATATTAACTCAGAAGAAATCATACCAATCGATTGAAATAATTGTCAACCATTTTTTTTGTGGATGAATTTCATTGCCGAAAACATGTATGAAGGACACTGGGTTCTTGTGCAGTTAATTTATGCAGCTGAATCATGAAGTTCAGTAATGTTGTATGCTTAACAGAATTAAGACTAATTCATCCATATAAAGATGACAAACTCCTATCTCAAACTCCTGTTTACAGGAAGTGCCCTATTCTTGCGAGATTCATGATTGCACAGGGAGGAAATTGATCTGTTGCAATCTCACCTGGGAATTAGCAGAGCAGGTTGAGAGAGAGAGAAACAGTAATTTGCACAAACAAATCTCTTGCCGATGTTTTTGTTTTAAGGCACAACCAATGAACATCGATCGTCTGACTGGCGAGGAAGTGACACACAATAGACTATAATCTAGGAGAAAAACCTGAACACTGTTTTCCTCTTATGTTCTATGCTTTCGGACATGTTCTTATCAATGGATGGGAATTGGTATATTTCTCATGTTAAAGAAGAGTAACGTTATGACTGAGATAGAGGCCATGTATTATACGCATACAGTCCTTTCGTGGAGGGCGCCCTTGCGGACTGAATGGTAGAAATCACATTCGGAGATAAACCTCTAGCCAACAGATTGGCCCTCTCTGGGGCCAGGCTCATAGGAACCAAATCTCCAGTCTCGCATTCCAAACCTTCCAAACTAACAGGAGTTGCCACTGGTCCCCACCTAAAAGGTGAATGATCTCTGCGAACCAAGACTGAATGGGACAACGGGGAGCCACAAGAATCAATGATAAGCCCTCCTGGCGCACCCTCTCCAACGTGGGCTGAATCAGAACCACTGGCGGAAATACTGAAAGAAAGGTCGAAGCCACTGGTGCACCAGAGCGTCCGTTCTCACTGCTTCCAGCGAGGAGTGGATTTCATTTGCCTTTTCAGGCGTAATTGTCGATCCTTCAACAGGGGACACGTGAGTGTGACTCCCCCACAAAGTATTTTGTCTTATCAAGGCTACACAGAAATACCAAATCATCCCTAAAAAAAACTAACTCCAGAGTGCTGTATCTAGCAATATATCAGTGACATCCATCTCATGCTACATTGTCTTTCCGGAATTCTAATCGTAGAGGTAAACTAAGGCTGATGATTTGAAGACGATTCTAATAATACACAGGAGGCCAATCTCCCTACAGCTTGGCTATGTCCCAAATTGACATTTTAGGCATTTAGCAGACACTCCCTTATTCAGAGCAACATACAGGAGCAATGGCGGTTAAGTGCCTTGCTCAAGGGCTCATTGACAGAATTTTCACCTAGTCGCCTCTGGGATTGAACCAGTGACTTTTTGGTTAATGTCCCAACTAGGGGCCTCCCGTGTGGCGCAGTGGTTAAGGGCGCTGTACTGCAGTGCCAGCTGTGCCATCAGAGTCCCTGGGTTCGCGCCCAGGCTCTGTTGTAACCGGCCGCGACCGGGAGGTCCGTGGGGCACGCACAATTGGCCTAGCGTCGTCCGGGTTAGGGAGGGCTTGGTCGGTAGGGATGTCCTTGTCTCATCGCGCACCAGCGACTCCTGTGGCGGCCTGGGCGCAGTGCGCGCTAACCAAGGTTGCCAGGTGCACGGTGTAGCCTCCGACACATTGGTGCGGCTGGCTTCTGGGTTGGATGCGCGCTGTATTAAGAAGCAGTGCGGCTGGTTGGGTTGTGTATCGGAGGACGCATGATTTTCAACCTTCGTCTCTCCCGAGCCCGTACGGGAGTTGTAGCGATGAGACAAGATAGTACTACAACAATTGGATACCACGAAATTGGGGTAAAAAAAAAAATTGTCCCGATTTTTAATCGGAATGGACGATTTTAATTAGGCCCGATTTTGAAGTTTTTATAACAATCTGTATTTTTGGACACCGATTTTTTTGTATTTATTTTTTTTTAAATTAACCTTTTATTTAATATTTTATTTAACTAGGCAAGTCAGTTAAGAACACATTCTTATTTTCAATGACGGCCTAGTGGATTAACTGCCCTTTTCAGATTTTTACCTTGTCAGCTCGGGGGATCTAATCTTGCAACCTTACAATTAACTAGTCCAACGCAATAACGACCTGCCTCTCTCTCGTTGCACTCCACAAGGAGACTGACAGCCTGTTACGCGAATGCAGTAAGCCAAGGTAAGTTGCTAGCTAGCATTAAACTTATCTTCTAAAAAACAAGCAATCATAATCACTAGTTAACTACACATGGTTGATGATATTATCTAGCGTGTCCTGCGTTGCATATAATCGATGCGGTGCGTATCGTTGCTCCAATGTGTACCTAACCATAAACACCAATGCCTTTCTTAAAATCAATACACAGAAGTAAATATTTTTAAACCTGCATATTTAGCAAAAAGAAATCCAGGTTAGCAGGCAATATTAACCAGGTGAAATTGTGTCACTTCTCTTGCGTTCATTGCGCACAGTCAGTGTATATGCAACAGTTTGGGCTGCCTAATTTGCCAAAATTTTTCATCATTATGACAACATTGAAGGTTGTGCAATGTAACAGGAATATTTAGACTTATGGATGCCCCCCGTTAGATAAAATACGGAACAGTTCTGTATTTCACTGAAAGAATAAACGTTGTCTTTTCGAGATGATAGTTTCCGGATTTGACCATATTAATGACCTAAGGTTTGTATTTCTGTGTCTTATTATGTTATAATTAAGTCTATGATTTGATAGAGCAGTCTGACTGAGCGGTGGTAGGCAGCAGTAGGCTCGTAAGCATTCATTCAAACAGCACTTTTGTGCGTTTTGCCAGCAGCTCGTCACTGTGCTTCAAGCATTGCGCTGTTTATGACTTCAAGCCTATCAACTCCCGAGATTAGGCTGGTGTAACCGAAGTGAAATGGATAGCTAGTTAGCGGGGTGCGCTCTAATAACGTTTCAAATGTCACTCACTCTGAGACTTGGAGTGGTTGTTCCCCTTGCTCTGCATGGGTAACGCTGCTTCGAGGGTGTCTGTTGTCGTTGTGTTCCTGGTTCGAGCCCAGGGAGGAGCAAAGAGAGGGACGGAAGCTATACTGTTACACTGGCAATACTAAAGTGCCTATAAGAACATCCTGTCAAAGGTTAATGAAATACAAATGGTGTAGAGGGAAATAGTCCAATAATTCCTATAATGACTACAACCCAAAACTTCTTACCTGGGAATATTGAAGACCCATGTTAAAAGGAACCACCCGTTTTCATATGTTCTGAGCAAGGAACTTAAACGTTAGCTTTCTTACATGGCACATATTGCACTTTTACTTCTCCAACACTTTGTTTTTGCATTATTTAAACCAAATTGAACATGTTTCATTATTGATTTTATTGATGTATTATATTAAGTTAAAATAAGAGTTAATTCAGTATTGTTGTAATTGTCATTATTACCGATTTAAATCGGACTATTGATTTATTTGTATCGGCTTTTTTTGGTCCTCGGTATCGGTGTTGAAAAATCATAATCGGTCGACCTCTAGTCCCAATGCTCCTAACTACTAAGCTACCTGTCACCCAAATGGCACCGTACTCCCTACATAGACGCTCTGATCAAAAAACAGTGCACGATGAACCCTGGTCAAAAGTATTGCAACTATATAGGCAATAGTGTGGCGTTTGGGAAGCAGCCTTGAGTATGCAGTAGCAGAAACTCTTCTACTGTGTGAAGAGAGGGGGAGGGGGGGGGGGTGTTCAGGTTAGGTAGAAGGAAGATTGTATGAGGGAGAGTGAGGAAAGAGGGAATGGCAAATGAGGCTGATGGATAGACTAAAAGAGTGCTCCTTGGCGTAAACTCAAGAGGCCAGTATAAGGAAAGTCCCCTCGAGGCCATTGAGGAGAGGCAGGAACAAACATAATATTGTCTGGCACTGTGGAAGCTCTACTCACTGTTTGCTCTCAAACAGGCGTCTTTCTTTGTGATGTTTGCAAAGTGAGCCTTTTACTGCCAAGACCCACAGTACATTAATCCAGCATCTGCCTCCTTTCTCCACACCTCTTCTTTGACACATCTTTACTTCTCTTTCTCTGTCCCACCCTTACTTCAACTAGCCCAACAATTTATCTTCAGCGACAATGGCATGAACCATCATTTTTCTAATTTCTCTCTCTCTCTCCATGTCATAGCATTTAAATGGATGGAGACAAAGAAGGAGAGCTTACTGTTAATTGGACAGAGGGAGGGAGCGTGTTAACGCAAATTCAGACTTGATTAATAGATAATTATATCTGTCATCAACTGAAATGATTACCGGCAAATTGCACCGAAGCCGCTCAGATTGGAAGTTTCGAATGAAAAGCTGCTGCATTGCCAGCCTTGTCTGCCTCTCTGTCAAACAGTTACCTCAGATTTAGATCTGTGGAGGGTAACCATGGAAAAGTGCTCCTTATATAAGATTTGACAGGCATATTCGAATGAAACAAGCCTCTCCAGAAGTCGGTAAAGTGATAATAACAATCCAGCTCAGAGGAGGGAATTGGCCATTACGTTGGTGAAATGGATGTCACAGCGCTCATTGCTGTTTGATCCCAGATGGTCAGAGGTGATCAATTCAAAGGTTCGGTCCACCTCCTGGCCTCATCCATCGCCATGAGATGACATTGCGTCATCGTGGGGCGCTCATTAAGAGATGCCCCTTTTCAAACCATTTCCGTTACCTCTTGTCAGGCCTTGAGAAATGTTCTCTTCACTTATTGGCTTCTGAAGAGTTGACAGGGCCGTGGCAGAAGTAAATGGTCTGTTCTGGAAGCTTGTCTCGTGCAGTTGCTCTTCTTTTGCTTAGTCAGGTGTGTCTTTTTAACCACCAGCGATTTGCTCTTCGTGAAGGAGAGCAGTGCCATCCACGCTTTGGCTTCTCAATCTCCCTTGAAGGTGGTATTAGTTAGGTCCGATAACAGCCGTCTCTAAGGCAATTTAATAAGACAGCCAGTCAACATTGTGCTGGCACTTCGGCGAACAAAAGGGGATATGAGAAGAACAGAGATCACCTGTGTCACACGGTGATGTCGTTTTTAACTTTGAGTAGCTCCCTGTGTTTGTTAGACTCACCGTGTCTTGTAGTGGCTGCAACTCAATCCCCTCTTAACTGATGTATTATTCCATAGCATGGGGCTCGTTTTAAGCAACCCTTTTCTACACATGAGAGGATCCAGACAAGAAAATGGCCACAATTGTCTGTAAAACCCAAACTGTGTGAGTTAAACTAATATGTCACCAATATTGAAAGGGGAGACTCACAAACACAACAGTGTTGGTGGTTCTGCTCTACGAGGCACTCTACATCTG
Organism: Oncorhynchus mykiss; assembly: GCF_057628025.1. Classification (NCBI taxonomy): domain Eukaryota; kingdom Metazoa; phylum Chordata; class Actinopteri; order Salmoniformes; family Salmonidae; genus Oncorhynchus; species Oncorhynchus mykiss. The sequence continues at coordinate 23,426,685 of NC_143038.1, forward strand.
AAAGTAACCCAGTACTGGGCTGTAAAAATGGAAAGAAAGTGCATATGGTGGCAAATGTGCCAAAAATAACATGACAACATGGGTCTAAACTGTTTTTTTTCTACGTATTCTTATCTCTGATAAAGGACAGACACTTAACCTTGTTCCTTATGTTTCAATGTTCCAATGTTTCATCAAATACTTAAAAAAAAAAAAAAAAAACTAATTATACCTTTTATGACAATCTTAAATCAATTCCATATGTTAGCTTAGTAGATATTGTGATCTAAGGGCTTAGACCTACAGTTTTTTTTATTATTATTTTTATTTTTATAAAGACAGTAGCGAACAAATAGGAGGCGAATGTGAAAGTATTATATTGCATTAAAGTCAATGTTAGCCTGGCGGAATGAAAGGCAGTGATAATGAACTGGCTGGGCTCCTTCAAGACCTGGGGCTTTGTCAACGTGAGGAGTCTGGAATGGTAACAAGACCCCTCATGCATTTTCTCCCTCCAGAGAGACCATTAACCTTTCCCTCTCATTCACACACACATCTCTCAGACACTTCCTCTACCGCCGATAGCCTCGCTTTGTTCCTTCATGGGGAGATTAAAAGCCCCTTAATTGGTTAGGCTAATGGCAATTTGCCGGAGTGTACTAATGCCTGACACATTATTTAGTCCCTCGTGAAAAGGTCAGGCTTGGGCGCTCGTGTGCCCTGAGATATACTTCTACGCTAAAGTAAGACCCGGCCAGCCCTGTTGCTGAGTGAAAAAACAACAGTTTAAGAGAGTGTCTGAGGTTTCTGCAGGACTGGGATAAAGGGGACCAAAGCGTTGTTGTTGACACTGAAGCAGGTGCGGGCTTTGGCTGGAGTTTTTTTCACTTGCTTCGTTTCATAAAGCCGTGAACACAAACGGGGGAGATAAGAGCCATAACTAATCATCGCCCTGCTCCATTTTGCGAGGCGTGATTTGATTAGGAGAGCCTGTGATCGTCCTCTCAGAAAGGTCAAATGACGCCCCAGTGTGTTGTACAGTCCTTGTGACACTCGTGGCTGGGAAATAACTATCAACAATGGCAACTACTATCATGGTCAGATCATATTACATATTTTCCACCAAATTCTTAAACTTTTAGAAACTGATTTAATTAAATATTTAAGAAAATGACCTCATGCTATTCTATATATATTCTCAGCATTTTTATTGAAAGTATATGAATAATGGTTTGCATATGAAACTGGGTTCATACTTGTGTACAAACGGGTCCAATTGAACCTGCAAGTAAGCATTTCCATGCACATCTTGTACAAACGACTAAAACTTTTATTTTAAATTGTATGTTAATGTTTCTGGTTATTTCAAACCTTTTTCTTTCATTCTTATGCAGACAGGCCTTGCCATGGTTGATATCCCACTTAAAATTTTACATTTATGTTGAGAGAAGTCTACCTCTGCCACTCAGTTTTTGATCCTACTGTGATGAGTGACAATTGGACTATTTTCCCCTCCTTTTCATTGTCAGTGACTTCACATGAGACTGATAGTGCTGTGGTTTTGTATCATTAATAACTATCATTTTAAGTCTAAGACCTCTGGCTCAAATTTGAAATGCATTTTGATGTTTTTGTGTGAATGTGTAATGAAGTACTGTAAATCTAATGTAATTGTCAGTTATAGAATAATGCACAAAAGTTAAAACTCCATAAATAGGCAAGAGTGGTTATTTTGCATGCCGAGGGGTCCAGCAACAATTTAAAAATATTAAATTTCATTTTCATAACACTTTCCACAACACATTATGTTGCCTCAGGCCACTACTCTACTACCACATATCTACAATACAAAATCCGTGTGTGTGTAGAGTGCGTGTCTTAACACAGTCCCCGCTATTCCATAAGGTGTATTCTATTTATATATATTTTTATATCGGATTCTACTGCTTTCATCAGTTACCTGCTGTGGAATAGAGTTCCATGTAGCCATGTCTCTTTTAATTTTATCTTTATTTAACTAGGCAAGTCAGTTAAGAACAAATTCTTATTTTCAATGACGGCCCAGTGGGTTAACTGCCTGTTCAGGGGCAGAACGACAGATGTGAAGAGACCTTTGGGAGCATGTCTGTGGGGTATGCATGGGTGACTGAGCTGTAGTTTAAACAGACACCTCGGTGCATTCAGCATGTCAACACTACTTAAAAAAACAAGTAGTGATGAAGTCACTCTCCTCCACTTTGAGCCATGAGAGATTTACATGCATATTATTGTTAGCTCTCCGTGTACATTTAAGGGCCAGCCGTGCTGCCCTGTTCTGAGCCAATTGTCACTCTTTGTGGCACCTGACCACACAAATTAACAGTAGCCCAGGTGAGACTAAACTAGGGCCTGTAAGGACCTGCCTTGTTGATAGTGTTGTTAAGACCGAGCTGCGCTTTATTATAGACTGACTTCTCCCCATCTTTGCTACTATTGTATCAACATGTTTTGACCATATGTTTACAATCCAGGGTTACTCCAAGCAGTTTAGTCACCTCAATTTCCACATGATTTAGTTGAGGTTTAGTGAATGATTTGTCCCAAATACAATGTTTTTAGAACTATTTAGGATGAACTTATTCCTTGCCACCCACTCTGAAACTAACTGCAACTCTTTGTTAAGTGTTTCAGTAATTTCAGTTGCTGTAGTAGCTGATGTGTATAGTGTTGAGTCATCCGCATACATAGACATGTCATTAGTAAAGATTGAAAAAAGCAAGTTGCCTAGACAGCTGTCCTGGGGAATTCCTGATTCTACCTGTATTATCTTGGAGAGGCTTCCATTAAAGAACATCCTCTGTCTTCTGTTAGACATGTAACTCTTTATCCACAATATAACAGGGGGTGTACAGCCATGACACATGTTTTTCCAGCAGCAGACTGATCGATTATGTCAAAAGCCGTACTGAAGTCACATAAAACAGCCCCCACAATCTTTTTACCGTGAATTTCTCTGTCAACCAGTCATTTGTTTAAATGCCGTGCTAATTGAATGTCCTTCAGTATAAGCGTGCTGAAAGTCTTTCAATTTGTTTACAGTAAAATAGCATTGTATCTGGTCAAACACATTTTTTTCCTGAAAGTTTACTAAGGGTTGGTAACAGGCTGACTGGTTGGCTATTTGAGCCAGTAACGGGGGCTTTATGATTATTGGGTAGAGGAATTATTTTTGCTTCCCTCCAGGCCTGAGGGCATACACTTTCTAGTATGTGTGTGTAGTAGTGGCAATATTGCTCACTATTATCCTCAGTAATTTTCCATCCAAGTTGTCAGACCCCGGTGGCTTCTCATTGTTGATAGACAACAGTAATTTGTTCACCTCTTCCACCCTCACTTTACGGAATTCAAAATTACAATGCTTGTCTTTATTAATTTGATCAGTTATATTTGGATGTGTAGTGTCACCGTTTGTTGCTGGCATGTCATGCCTGAGTTTGCTAATCTTGCCAATGAAAACATCATTAAAGTAATTGGCATTGTCAGTGGGTTTTGTGATGAATGAGCCTTCTGATTCAATGAATGATGGTGCTGAGTTTGCCTTTTAGACCAAAATTTCATTTTAAGGTATTTCTACTGTCATTCCTCTTATCCTTTATCTTTGTTTCATAGTGTAGTTTCTTCTTTTTATTCAGTTTAGTCACATGATTTTCTCAATTTGCAGTACTTTTGCCAATCGATTGTGCAGACGGACTTAATTGCCATTAATTTAGCCTCATCCCTCTCAACCATAATGTTTCAATTCCTCATCAAACCACAGGGATTTACCGTTTAAAAAAAAAAATTTTTTTACAGTAGTTTTCTTAAAGGGTGCATGCTTATTAGTAATTGGAATAAGACATTTCATAAATGTGTCAAGTGCAGCGTCTGGTTACTCCTCATTCCACACCACAGACCCAACAAATATTCTTTACATCAACATAGGAATCACTACAAAACGTATTGTATGACCTCTTATACACTATTAGACCCAGCCTTGAACTTTTGGCTTTCCTAGATATGGCTACTACATTGTGATCACTACATCCGATGGATCTGGATACTGCTTTAAAGCACATTTCTGAAGCATTAGTAAAGATGTGATCAATACATGTTGATTTTGTTTGTGTGCTGTTTGTAACTACCCTGGTAGGTTGACTGATACCCAGATTGCAGGCACTGGTTATAGTTTAAAACTTTTTCTTGAATGGGCAGCTTGATGAAAGCCAGTCAATATTTAAATTACACAGAAAATATACCTCTGTTTGCTATCAAGCATTTCACACGTTATCCAGATACTGACTGTTAACATGTGGTCAATAGCAGCTTCCCACAAGAATAGGCTTTAGGTGAGGCAGATAAACCTGTAGCCATATTACTTCAACAGTATTTATCATGAGATCCTCTCTAAGCTTTACAGGAATGTGGTTCTGATTATAAACAGCGACACCTCCATTGGCATTTGTCTTTTCTGTAAATGTTATTATCATGTATTGCTATCACAGTATCGTCAAAGGTATTATCTAAGTGAGTTTCAAAGATTGCCAGAACATGAATTGAATCTGTAACTAGCAAATTATTGATTTCATGAAACTTTGTTTCTTAAGCTACATACAGTTGAACTCAAGTTTACATACACCTTAGCCAAATACATTTAAACTCAGTTTTTCACAATTCCTGACATTTAATCCTAGTAAAAATTCTTAGGTCAGTTAGGATCACCACTTTATTTTAAGAATGTGAAATGTCAGAATAATAGTAGAGAATTATTTCAGCTTTTATTTCTTTCATCACATTCCCAGTGGGTCAGACGTTTACATACACTCAATTAGTATTTGGTAGTGTTGCCTGTAAATTGTTTAACTTGGGTTAAATGTTTCGGGTAGCCTTCCACAAGTTTCCCACAATAAGTTGGGTGAATTTTGGCCAATTCCTCCTGACAGAGCTGGTGTAACGGAATCAGGTTTGTCGGCCTCCTTGCTCGCACACGCTTTTTCAGTTCTGCCCATACATTTTCTATAGGATTGAGGTCAGGGCTTTGTGATGGCCACTCCTTTGTTGCCCTTAAGCCATTTTGCCACAACTTTGGAAGTATGCTTGGGGTCATTGTCCCATTGGCAACCAAGCTTTAACTTTGATGTCTAAAATATATCCACATAATTTTCCTCCATGTTGCCATCTATTTTGTGAAGTGCACCAGTCCCTCCTGCAGCAAAGCACCCCCACAACATGATGCTGCCACCCCCTGCTTCACGGTTGGGATGGTGTTCTTCGGCTTGCAAGCCTCCCCCTTTTTCCTCCAAACATAACGATGGTCATTATGGCCAAACAGTTCTATTTTTGTTTCATCAGACCAGAGGACATTTCTCCAAAAAGTACGATCTTTGTCCCCATGTGCAGTTGCAAACCATAGTCTGGCTTTTTTATGTAGGTTTTGTAGCGGTTGGGTTCTTCCTTGCTGAGCGGCATTTCAGGTTGTCGATATAGGACTCGTTTTACTGTGGATATAGATACTTTTGTAGCTGTTTCCTCCAGCATTTTCACAAGGTCCTTTGCTGTTGTTCTGGGATTGATTTGGGCTTTTCACACCATAGTATGTTCATCTCTAGGAGACAGAACGCGTCTCTTTCCTGAGCGGTATGACGGCTGCGTGGTCACATGGTGTTTATACTTGCGTATTATTGTTTATACAGATGAACCTGGTCCCTTCAGGCGTTTGGAAATTGCTCCCAAGGATGAACCTGACTTGTGGAGGTCTACAATTTATTTTCTGAGGTCTTGGCTGTTTTTCTTTTGAATTTCCCACGATGTCAAGCAATGAGGCACTGAGTAGGCCTTAACTTAATATGCAGGTTTAACAATATATACTTGTGTATTGATTTTAAGAAAGGTGTTGATGTTCATGGTTAGGTACACATTGGTGCAACGTCAGTACTTTTTTTTTTCGGGAATGCGCTTGTTAAATCAGCAGTTTGGCGAAGTAGGCTGTGATTCAATGATAAATTAACCAGCACCGCATCGATTATATACAACGCAGGACAAGCTAGATAAACTAGTAATATCATCAACCATGTGTAGTTAACTAGTGATTGTTTAGATTGATTGTTTTTTATAAGATGCGTTTAATGCTAGCTAGTACCTTACCTTGGCTCCTTGCTGCACTCGCATAACAGGTAGTCAGCCTGCCACGCAGTCTCCTCGTGGAGTGCAATGTAATCGGCCATAATCGGTGTCCAAAAATAACGATTACCGACTGTTATGAAAACTTGAAATCGGCCCTAATTAATCGGCCATTTCGATTAATCGGTCGACCTCTATTTCTGACCTGCGCAAATGTGCCCGTGTCCTGTTATGTATTGTTATCAGTTTTATTTTCGTTGCTTCGAATGTCCAGTAAATGATAACCATGTCAAGTGCACTTCATGCCATGCCTGTGATATGGACAATGGGGCTTATAGTTAAAAATCAAAGGGTGCCAGTTTTTAGGATGATGCATTTGTTTTCCATTCATTTGGGCTGGAGTTATTTAAAGTGAGAGATCAAGCTGATCCTAACTGTTATAGGAACATTTCTATTTTGCCCTGTTTATCAAGTGTGTCAATCAACTGACTGGCTTTCTTAATGTCTGTAGTATTCTCTCTGGTATGCAATCTGGTTACCGCTCAGGCTATCGAGGTGTCACTGCAACCTTAAGTCCTAAATGAGGTCACCATTGCCCTTGATTCTAAGCAATGTTGTCCTGCTATTTGTATTGACTTGGCCAAAGCTTTTGATACGATAGACAAATTAATTTTTGTGGGCCGGCTAAGGAGTATTGGTGTCTCTGAGGGGTCTTTAACCTGGTTTGCTAACTACCTCAAAGAGTGCAGTGTATAAAGTCAGAATCTGCTGTCTCAGCCACTGCCTATCACCAAGGGAGTACCCTACTCCATCTACATTAACCACATAGCTCAGGCAATAGGAAGCTCTCTCATCCATTTTATATGCAGATGATAGTCTTAAACTCAGCTGGCCCTAGATTTTGTGTTAAATGCTCTACAACAAAGCTTTCTTGGTGTCCAACAAGCTTTCTCTGCCCTTAACCTTGTTCTGAACACCTCCAAAACAAAGGTCATGTGGTTTGGTAAGAAGAATGCCCCTCTCCCCACCGGTGTGGTTACCTCAAGCTCTAAACCCTCAATTAGTAGTCACCTCATACAAGTACTGGGAGTACAGAGGTTCTTCCTTTAAAAGTTGCAGTGTACTGCAGCACAGCTTGCGTGGTGCCGCAGAATTCTATGGCACGTTATTTAAGTGCCAACCACTGGTACCATTAATGTTAGTTAGTGCTAGTTTGACAACAGAGGGCATCTTTGAGAAGCATTTGATAGCCTTCAATAGTGGCTGTACTAGAAAATGTACATTCTTTTTTGTAAGAACATAGTATATGGGACAGATTTTTTGTTGTTGTTGAAATTTAGCTTAATTAATTTGATTAATATTATGGTGTTTCTATTCCAAGAAATATGAAAAACCCCCTGGGTTTCCGTTAGGATGCAACAGAAAATATGGCACTGTACAATGTGAAGGTTGGGAGTAGGCTACAGTGCTGGGGTATTTTAGCTAAAGTCATGTTGGCACGCAGGAAACTGGGGTTCATTTCCCTGAGGAGGAAGGAGTAGGCTGTCCTTGTAAATAAAAATGTGTTCGTAACTGACTTGCCAAGTCAAATGAAGGTTACTAAGAGCATAACGTTCCTACACCATTTTAGTCTAACCAATACCCAAATGGAGATTCAGACAAAATAAAAAATCTCCTTGTTTTATCAAGGTGCTAAAATAGTTGTTGGCTAATGCTTCAAATCCTATTGCTTCTAACTTCAGTATGCTCTTTCAATAAGATCTACACCACTTTAAACAGCACATTACTCAACACTAGTGAGACTCATGTCACCGACGGTAGGCCTACAGTAGATAGAACAATTTGATGTGTCTCTCCGCCAATAATTAGCATTTGGAGGATTCTAAATTAAAACCAAAGACCGCCTCATGGGTCTCCCGATTGCCTGGGTGTCTGTAGCAACGCATTTTGCATTGCGGTGACTTGTACAGCTGCGCCACTGTGGAGGCCCCATCCACAAAATATCAAAATACAGAGGTATTGGTAAAGGTATATTGTCCTGCTAATAGCCCATAATGGGCTATTATAATACTGTACATGGTGTCCAGGTCAGGATATCCAAACATTTAATTTATTAAAGACTATCAGTAATAATGTTGGTACATTATTTATTTTGATCCAATGCCATGAATGAGTGAGTAACTCAGCTTTATGTAGGTGCCGCTATATGACTGTGCCATCAACTTGATAATATTTAAGGTTATTTCATTATTATTTTTTAGATTTTAATCTGAATAAAGGCCAAAATGTATATTTGTAAAGTACAAAAAAAAAGAACCGCTGGGCCAATTGTGTGCCGCCCTATGGGATTCCCAATCATGGTCGGATGTGATTTATTAATAATACTTAAATACATTTGACGATAGAGTTCCCAGCAGCAGGACCGCTACCTCCGCCTTTGTGCAAGGAGGAGCAGGAGGAGCACTGCCAGAGCCCTGCAAAATGACCTCCAGCAGGCCACAAATGTGGATGTGTCTGCTCAAACGGTCAGAAACAGACTCCATGAGGTTGGTATGATGGCCCGACGTCCACAGGTGGGGGTTGTGCTTACAGCCCAACACCGTGCTGGACGTTTTTCATTTGCCAGAAAACACCAAGATTGGCAAATTCGCCACTGGCGCCCTGTGCTCTTCACAGATGAAAGCAGGTTCACACTGAGCACATGTGGCAGTCTGGAGATGCCGTGGAGAACGTTCTGCTGCCTGCAACATCCTCCAGCATTACCGGTTTGGCGGTGGGTCAGTCATGGTGTGGGGTGGCATTTCTTTGGGGGGCCGCACAGCCCTCTATGTGCTCGCCAGAGGTAACCTGACTGCCATTAGGTACCGAGATGAGATCCTCAGACCCCTTGTGAGACCATATGCTGGTGCGGTTGGCCCTGGGTTCCTCCTAATGCAAGACAATGCTAGACCTCATGTGGCTGGAGTGTGTCAGCAGTTCCTGCAAGAGGAAGGCATTGATGCTATGGACTGGCCCGCCTGTTCCCCAGACCTGAATTCAATTGAGCACATCTGGGACATCATGTCTCGCTCCATCCACCAACACCACGTTGCACCACAGACTGTCCAGGAGTTGGCGGATGCTTTAGTCCAGGTCTGGGAAGAGATCCCTAAGGAGACCATCCGCCACCTCATCAGGAGCATGCCCAGGCGTTGTAGGGAGGTCATACAGGCATGTGGAGCCTCATTTTGACTTGTTTTAAGGATATTACATCAAAGTTGGATCAGCCTGTAGTGTGGTTTTCCATTTTCATTTTGAGTGTGACTCCAAATCCAGACCCTCCATGGGTTGATAAATTTGATTTCCATTGATAATTTTTGTGTGATTTTGTTGTCCGCACATTCAACTATGTAAAGAAAAAAGTATTTAATAAGAATATTTCATTCATTCAGATCTAGGATGTGTTATTTTAGTGTTCCCTTTATTTTTTTGAGCAGTGTATATTACCCTGCTAATAACAGGGTTAATAATATATCTGTGAGAATATCCAAGGGGCTTTTATACTTCAAAATAATAATAATTGCTTTGTTTAAAAAAATAACTTTTTAAAAATTGTTTTCAAATTACGTAAAATGAGCGAGAGGGGGGGGGCATTCTTGAACATCGAGTGAGACATTGTTACTAATTTGTAAATAAAGCCAGTTATTTTAGAATGATTTATTTCTGTTTTTAGAGGGAGAGAAACCAAAAGACTACAGTCATCTCATGGGTCTCTCAGTCAAGGCTAGCACAGGTATTGAACCAGGATCTGTAGCAACACAACTTGCACTGCTATGCAGTGTTTCAGACCTGTGTGCCACTCAGGCACTGTACTGGTTGGGAGTGGCCAACAGTACCACAGTAAGAGTAAAACTAATAACCTTAGTGTAACCACAGTTTTAGTAAGTAATACTGAAGTCGTCCACAATTATCCGTTTCTATTTAGGTTTATGTCGCCCATTCTTTGTCAATTAGACACAGTAGAACCCAAAAGCATAACCAGTGTTTTAACTCCCCCTTGCGCTGGTCTGGAGCAATGAAGTGGTGACGCAGGGTACCGTACTAAACCACAAATTACCTCTCAACCCGCAGCATAATCGCAAAACCTTTAGTGGAGCAACCACTGTATGGCTAGACGGTACACTGTCCTTCTCTCAGCACATATCAAAGCTGCAGGCTAAAGTTAAATCTAGACTTGGTTTCCTCTATCGTAATCGCTCCTCTTTCACCCCAGCAGCCAAACTAACCTTGATTCAAATTACCATCCTACCCATGCTAGATTACGGAGACCTAATTTAGAGATCGTCAAGTAAGGGTGCTCTCGAGCGGCTAGATGTTCTTTAAGCATTTTTCCACCAATGCTCCTTATAGGACGCATCACTATACTCCTCTGTAAACCAGTCGCAAGACCCACTTGTTGATGCTTATTTATAGAACCCTCTTAGGCCTCACTCCTCCTTATCTGAGATACCTACTTCAGCCCTCATCCTCCACATACAACACCCATTCTGCAAGTCACATTCTGTTAAAGGTCAAAACACACAAATCCCTGGGTCACTCCTCTGCAGTTCGCTGCAGCTAGTGTCTGGAACCAGCTGCAACAAACACTCAAACTGGACAGTTATGTCAATCTCTTCATTCAAAGACTCAATCATGGACCCTCTTACTGACAGTTGTGGTTGCTTCACGTGATGTATTACTGTCTCTACCTTTTGCTTGTGCTGTTTGTACCCAATAATGTTTGTACCATGTTTTGTGCTTCTACCATGTTGTTATCTTGTGTTGCTGCCATGCTATCTTAGGTATCTCCTTATGTAGTGATGTCTCTTGTTGTGATGTGTGTTTTGTCATATTTTTTTCTATCCCAGACCCCATTCTAGCTGGAGGCTTTTTTTTGTATTTTGGTAGGCCGCCCATCGTAAATAAGATTTTGTTCACTGACTTGCCTAGTTAAATAATATAAAATATGGACATTTTAAAGTAGTAGGCTAAAAACAAAGTCCAAAGGGTTATTTTCATTGTGGTCCTCTTAGACAGTGAGATGACACTGATGACAAGATTGACACATACTTTAGGCCTAGAGAAGATTCAGATCCACACAACAGATGCAATAGAATGAACTTTTCAGACACCTTTTTTGAGCTCTAAAAAATGACTTGACTCCAAGTCAAAGTTCCTATCTCTGTTTTTAAGGCCCCCACCCTGGCTTAAAGTTATGTTCCTATATTTCTCTAATCTCTACTTAAGAGCATTGTGTTTTCACTGAGCTTAATGATGGTTTGGAGGTGGTCCTGCAGACAGGAAAGCAAATGAAGATGACGGGATCGTTATCTCCCCATCAGTACAAGGATCCTCTTTGATTAATGATGTTAGGAGAGACAATTCCCCCCAATCTCCCCTCTCTTTTACATCGCTGGTGTGTCTCTGGGCTGCATGCGTTTCTGACTGGCAGGGGCTGCCATCCTAAATCTAGGGAAGAGAATGGAGCATCTTGTTGCCCTTAGTCTGACACTGATTCAACAGAGCACATGGCTAAATTAAACTAGTTTGAGGACGTGAAGGTCTGATAGCATGCGTACAATAATATGTGTGGGAACAAACATGTGAGAAGGACCCGCTGAATGTCATTGTGGGTTTAGTGTCATTTTCTTTCTTCTATAAATATTTATGTTCGGCTGGGGTTGATCTCCCGAGACCCAGTTCAATACAGCTACTATTATGTGATTTTATAACCATTATTGCCTTTCCCAACAAGCAATTGATTTGATGGAACTCGCTTTGTTATATAGCCCTGCCAGTCTCTCTCATAATGAGCATCCTAACTTTACCTGCCATTAACATGGCATAGCTTTATCTGGGCGACGAGAGTACAATGGGGGTTGTCTGGATGTGAGGTGAGTTCTAATGGTACAATACCATTACCTCATCCAGTAACTCAGCACATCTTATGGTAAAGTAGCATTTCTAGCATGGAACTGTAGGCTTCGTGCCTTCTGCCAATCGTCTCAATCCTCAAATGGCTCTGTAATGCTGTTGAAGTGCCTCATCTGTCAAGGGGAGTCATTCTGAAGACGCATTGACCAATCCAACCATTTTTTTTTCTCCTTTCTTGTTTTGCATGAAGGAAACTGACACTTGTGATTTCGTTGGATATGAGCATTGTTTGAGTGTTAGGCATGGGGTACAGAGTACCTTTTGATGGTGTGCAATGAAGCTATGACCCATTGACTTGAATATTCATCCCCTTGTTTTATTCACTGGTGGCTGGAAATAAAACTGAATAATAAAGGGGAGCTTTGGAGTATTTCTGATAGGCTTCACCCCATCAACTGTATCTATGTTGGTAGAGTCGAACCATTGGCAGCTCCACTCTGTACTTTAGAGAATTAGCCAGCACAGACAGACTCCGGGAAGGCACTCCCACATAAAAAATGACCATCGTGTACTATAGTACTTACTATACTGTTTTGCAGACTTTATTGTAATATTCACTAAAGTCTGCAAAAACACTACCGTGACTACTGTAATATTTACTGTTTTACGGACATGACTGTTGTATACGGTAGTGTTTACTATAGTATCAATACTGTAAAGAGAAATTGCACTATATACTGTAGTGTTTTTGCAGACTGTACTGTATTGTAGTGTTTTTGTGGACTGTTTACGGTAGATTTTTTGCCGGCCATTACTCTAGTATTTACTTTAGTAGTTTTTGTTATCTTTGACATAGCAGTGGAGGCTTTGTCCTTGAGGAAACCTACTGGACAAAATACTCAAACAGCGAATTTTTCATAACCTGTAGCTGGGTGGGACTGAGATCTGAATGGACAGTTCAGAGTTTCTGATCTTTAATTTGTATTTAAAAAAAATAACCTGTAGGGAAAACAACATATGGTTTATACTTGGCATGTAGATTGTGGGATATGGGGGGGGGGGGGGGGGGGAGATGGGTATATACATTTAAATACTGTAGTGTTTTTTTTTAAACATTACTTTAGTATTTACTGTAGTGTTTTTGTAGTCTGTAGTATTTACTACAGTATACTTCATCATTATATTGTAAGCACGACACATGATCAAGGTATAGTTTACTGGGCACATATACACGCATGCAGGCAAACACTCACAGCCCACCCAGTCAGTCTCCACTCACCTCTCTCTCTCGCTCTCTCTCTCTCTCTCTCTCGCTCTCGCTCTGATAATCTCAGCCTTCAAAGTGGCTGTTGCCTGTCCTCGGCTGAGCCTAATAGGGTATGAATGAGCTGCAACCCAGTGCAGAATGAGGCACGTACAGCATGGCCCTGACACATATCACCATCGTCATCGCCATGATCATCAGCATAAAGCTACTGCCAATCAGTCATCAGCACCCCACCCATTGAAAGAGAGAGCAGCCCAGCCCTCCACTGCCACCTCACCTACTCTAAACCTTACATGCCTGCCTCAAGGCATTGATTTTTAATCCCTCAAGCTTGTCAGTTTGAAAGGGGATGCGTTTACATGGTGGATAAGTAACACCTGTGTATGGTCAGCTGACAATCGGTCTGCCCAACGCCTCACCGGGTGCACTATGCCTGCCCTCCAGGACGCCTACAGCACCTGATGTCACAGGAAGGCCAAGGACAACCACCTCCCGAGCCACGGCCTGTTCACCCTGCTACCATCCAGAAGGCGAGGTCAGTACAGGTGCAGCAAAGCTGGGACTGAGAGACCGAACCTGTTTTTCAATATCAAGGCCATCCGACTGCTAAATAGCCATCACTAGCCGGCTATCACTCAGTTACTCAAACCTGCTCCATAGAGAATTCTGCCCTATAGATATGAATCACTGGTCACTTTAATGTTTACATACTGCTTTACTAATTTCATATGTGTATATACTGTATTATATTCTAATGTATTTTAGTCAATGCCACTTTGTCATTGCTTGTCCTAATTTTTGTATATATTTCTTAATTCCATTTATTTTTAATGTGTGGTGTTGTGAATTGTAAGATATTAGTGCACTGTTGGCGCTAGGAACACAAGCATTTCGCTACACCCAAAATAACATCTGCTAAATATGACCAATAACATTTTATTTGAATTATATGGTGTTCCCTACAGGTTATAGAAACAGAAGAGAAGCACTGAGATATCCACTCCGCTCTTAGTATTTCTTCAGTAAGTTTCCTCAAGGAGAAAGCTCCTCCTTCTATGTAGAAAATGTATATATCAAAAACACCATAGTAAGCACTACAGTAATTACTATAGTTACTCTATAGTAAACTGTAAATACTACACTAATCACTGTAGTTTTTTGTTGTTGCTGACTTTAGTCCACAAAAACACTACAGTAGTCTGCAAAACACTACATGCCAAACTATTGTATACTATAGTGTTTTTCATGTGGGAGGATTGCATCAGATATTAGGGCACAAAACAAAAACAGAACAGTAGTCAGACTCACACCACAGGTGGGCCTGTATAACATGCATGGCAATCAACTTCTTCTTGTGTAACAGACCGAACATTGATTTCTCCTCTTCACCAGAGATGAAAGACTTTTGAGTGTTTGTTCTACACCCCTTTATGACATTCTCTGCCTCAATCTGACAGGTGATTAATCAACACTTTTGTTGTTACAAAGATGCTATTTTGGCACAGCCAAGTAGCACCGTCCTAAATCACATATTTAGAAACAGGGCTATATCCAGTAGAAGCTCATTTACTGCATTTCTATACAATTAAACAACTTTAAAATGCTATTTGGAGAACAGCAAAAATTACCCCCGCCATTATCATCTTGGCTGCTGTAGGTTCATTTACCTCAGTCTAACTACAAACACAAGGCTATTACCCATACTGTAACAGCCCTGGGTTTATAAGCGTGGAAATCGACCCTTCTGCACGAGCATGCTTTTGCGGCACAGTCGATAGTGCGCCGGACCTCGGCTGAGGGACCTAGAAGGTTGAGGGTTCGAGACCTGCTCCCTGCTGTTTCATTGCAATACAATTGTAATGTTATACCCCTGCAAGGGTGGAAATGTGAGATGCCACATGTCAGTGTGACTCATCAGCGACTGTTCAGGGGGACGTCCGGCCCGTATATGGCCTACGAGACGGTTTGATCAGGCCCCCAAGACATTTCATAAATACTTACAAATTTTATTTAAAAAAAAAAGAAGCTTGACGTTTTTCTACAAAAAAAAATATATATATATACATTCCCCCCCCCCCCCCCATCATGTATGCCTAGTTTGTGGGGATGCACTTGCAGTATTGGAAAAAGCACATTTGGAGCATCATTACAGCTCAAAACATGCTAAACTGAATGAGTTGCAAGGACATCTTCGTGTGGATAAAGTCACTGCTCTTCAGTGACTTTGCATAACATTTTCCCCTCCAAACGAGGTTAAGTAAGTTGTGGTGAGCGAGTTTATCGCAAAGAAACTGAAGCGTCATTTGGAAGGATAATTTGTAAAAGAGTTGCTAGCACCAGACATTTGAATTGTTCCAAAGTGTCAGTTTGTCTCAAAGAATCGTAACGGAGCGGATAACTGGCAAGATAACTTTGAAGGACTCCGCAAGAAATGTCAAGATTCTCGTTGGCATGTGATGAAACGACTAACATAACGGCCCAATTTGCCATTTTTGTGCGTGGAATTACCGCTGAGTTTGACAAGGGAGGAATTGCTGTTTTTGGAAGCCATGCATGGCACAACCGGACGTGAGAACTTGTTGGAGAGATTTCTCGGCTATGAGCAAATTTGAGCAACGGTTTGAAAAAATGTAAGTGGCCTTACTACAGATGGAGTCCCTGAAGCCAAACAACGTAATGGCAACTGTAGTGTCGACCATCAATTTTATCAAAAGCAAAGAGCTGAACAACCGCTAATTTATGGAGTGATCTTGAATCGGAGTATGGTGATCTGGTTTACCACTGAGGTGCGACAGTTGAGGCAGTTTACGGACTGAAGGATGAAATAAAACAATTCATGGAGATGAAGGGGGAACCTGTCGCGGAACTGAGTGATGACCAGTGGATGTGTGATTTGGCATTCATGGTGGACATAACCAAAATATGTCTGACTTGAACGTCAAGCTCCAAGGGCCGAACCAGCTTTACAGCGATCTGCTGTCAAACGTTTGAAGCGAAATTAAAGCTGTGGCAAGTCCAACTGGAAAGGGGTAACACAGTGCATTTTCCTACTCTGCAAGGATAAGAGCCTGAGATTACGTCGGAATATGCCAACGAGTGGAAAGCTCGCGAAGGCATTTGGTTGGCGGTTTAAGGATGTGAAAAGTAACGTTAAACAACTGGAGTTGAACATATTTGCAACCCCGTTTAACGTCGAACCAGCTGATGGGCCGGATGGCCTACTACACGAAGTCATTGAGCTCAAAGCCAGGTACAACAACCTCCTCCCTCTTTGAGTTCTGCAAAATGTACGTTAGCGCTGAACATTTTCCTGTTCTGAGGAGGCCTGCACTTACATTTGCATCTGTGCTCGGGACGACCTACAGCCTGTCTAAGCATTTCTTTTCCAAACTGACTCTTGCAAAGACTCGATTCCGCTCAAGACTGACTGGAACCTGGGAAAACCAGTTGCGATTAGCATCATCTTCACTGCCAGCTGACATCAAACGCCTCGTCAAAGATGAGCAGTTTCAGCCATCCCATTAGAGGTGAGTTTGAACAAGTAATCATAACATTATTTACAATACTAATATTTATTTAAATAGGACTAACACTTTTCTAAATAATCAAGGACACAAACATCAACTATAACACCAATGTCAGTGATTTAAAGTCACATTAAAACATGATTTAAAGCAGAAAATAGCACATTTTAATAATACGTGCCCCAAATTAATTTATAAATCTCCAAATGGCCCTTGATGGCAAAAAGGTTCCCCACCCCTGCTTTACATAGATATCTCACTATCTGAAATTACATAGTGTTAATTTGTATTCCTAGGCATTACTAATCAAGCTCCGCACAAACAGACATCAATGGAGCACACGGATGATCAGATTATCACATTCACGTGAAGTATTTGAATATTACTGTATTAATATCAGTGATGTAATGGTAAAAAAAAGGTGGGTAATGGTTAAACGATAAACTCCAGTGGGCGAATGAGAAGACCACCGATTTAAACTAAAACCTATGGCATTTTTAGAACTGTATTGTTTGCATTTTTATTTCATTTTAATATAGACCTATAGGGAAGATCTTTTAGATTCCTAACTTGTTTGATAAGATTATTTTCTCAGTACACCCCACATGGGTTTGGGAACAACTGTACTAACTTTTCTCTGCTTCATCAAGCATGCATTGCCAAAAAGATCATTGCCTCAGCCTCACCCCTGAGTGCCACATCACTATCTGTCACAGAAACCTACTCACTGTAAAGCAAAGTTATGAGAACTTAGTAAAACACATGCTAGTAGCCTATTTTTGCTCCTGCTGAGGTAGGCTTTGTTTAACATGAACGTCTTACTTAGTCCTTCCTTCTAGGTGGCTTAGTAATACTAGCCACAGCCCTTCAACGTTAATGCAATAGAAGTCTATAAGCGATTATTGACTAGTTGTGCACTCATTCTCCGAGAGTCGTTTTTTTGTTTGATTAAAATTGCCTTTTGTCCGGCATCTTGCAAACTCACTGTCAGCAGTGTTGCTAGTTGCCTACTTGTGCCAAATCTTAGCTGGGGTAGCTTGTTTTACGTCTCAGGCCCTTGGCCTGTGCCGCGAGAGGGCAGAGTTAGCCGTTTGAGTGGTGAATGTGCTACTAAAAAGTCATATCCGGGCAACGCAGGCGAACATAACAAATAAACAACTGTTCATGATTCCACTCGTTCGCAAAGAGGCAGGTGCAATTAGAATTCACACGGATTAAGAATACAAGCTTTCTGAGCTTTGATAAACACTGGGAGCGATATTTAGAGGTTGACCCGTAAATTATTTCATGTGTACAAAATATACTACATGACCAAAAGTACTGTATGTGGACACTTGCTCGTCGAACATCTCATTCCAAAATCATGGACATTAATATGGATATAGTCCCCCCCCCCCCCATCTTGCTGCAATAAGAGCCTTTCTACTTAATGTTAGTACTTCCATTCAGCCACGAGCAATAGTGAAGTCGGGCACTGATGTTGGGCGATTAGGCCTGGCTTGCAGTCGAGTTCCAATATCTCCCACAGGTGTTCGATGGGGTTGAGGTCAGGTCTCTTTGCAGGCAAGTCGAGTTCCTCCACACCAATCTCGACAAACCCCTTCTGTATGGACCTCGCTTTGAGCAGGGGGCATTTTCATGCTGAAACAGGAAATGGCTTTTCTCAAACTGCCATGAAGTTGGAAGCACAGAATTGCCTAGAATGTCATTGTATTCTGTAGTGTTAAGATTTCCCTTCACTGGAACTAAGGGGCCTAGCCCGAACCATGAAGAACAGCCCCAGACCGTTAATTCCTCCTCTACCATACTTTACAGTTTGTACTATGCATTGGGGCAGGTAGCGTTCTCCTGGCATCCGCCAAACCCAGATTTGTCTGTTGGACTGCCAGATGGTGACTCGTGATTCATCTCGAGAACGCATTTCCACTGCTCCAGAGTCCAATGGCGGCGAGCTTTACACCACTCCAGGCGACGCTTGGCATTGCGCATGGTGATTATAGGCTTGTGTGTAGCTGCTCGGCCATAGAAATCCATTCAATGAAGCTCCCGACAAACAGTTCTTGTGCTGACTTTGTTTCCAGAGGCAGTTTGGACCTCTGTAGTGAGTGTTGCTACCGAGGACAGATTATTTTTTTCAGCACTCAGCGTTCCCGTTCTGTGAGCTTGTGTAGCCTATCACTTTGTGGCTGAGCCGTTGTTGCTCCTAGACGTTTCCACTTACAGTTGACCGGGGCAGCTCTAACAGGACAGAAATGTGACGAACTGACTTGTTGGAAAGGTGGCATCCTTTGATGGTGCCAAGCTGAAAATCACTGAGCTCTTCAGTAAGGCCATTCTACTGCCAATATTTGTCTATGGAGATTGCATGGTTGTGTGCTCTATTTTATACCCCTGTCAGCGAAGGGTGTCATTTACTATAACGCAATAACAAATACTTTATCTGAATAGCATGTCATCAGTTCATTTAACATTATAGATTAAAAGTTTGTCATTCAAGAGATTCAGTATTGCTTGGGAGACTCCTGAGCAATTCACAACTGCTTCCATCAAGTATTGGGCAAAACATTTGCATCAAATGTGTGTTGCTGATATACTGTATACAGCCTACTTTCAGGAATCTGTAACCAATATTTTTTTTCTCCCTTTACCTCCTTTCACATTGCCACGTTGTCACCTGCCTCCCTTAACTTCACTGCGCCCCAGCGTTGCTCTTAACAGCCAATTTCCCGCCTAACGAGCACATCATTTTGGTCGTCGCTATGCTAATAGCTCCCAAACACATTTTAGGCCCACAATAGAGACCCTAGCCAGCTAACGTGCTGAAGTGGATCGCTGAACAGACAGGGGACTTCCAGACAAACTATCACCTGCTGAAAGAATAGGTGAAGAATGCATTCAAAGCATATGCAAGGAACTCCATTATTAAGATGAAGCCAACCTGAACACGGTGTCAATATTACTGTGTTGTGAATGCAGGTGTCTTAATGGAGAATGATTGTATTTTCGGGAGGTGACGTTTTTATCAGGTTCTCCCTCAGAGGAAAGTGTCGCCAGGGCTGGATAATTAATTGTTTGCTTTGTGATACCAGGCTTAATGCTGACAACTCAAGTGTTTACGCGCACTCTGACTTAATAAATTGCTCCATCTGTCAAATAAATCTTGCCTTAACCTTAATCAACATGAATATATTCCAAAAAGTGTAATGTGGAACCAGTTTTTGCCGCCCAAGCTGAGATGCGCTCTCCCGTTTTACTCCATCATTCGGGCTCTACAAAACAATTAGTTTTACCGACTGCATAATTGTGCCTTAGTTGGCCTACCGCAACCCAGTTTGAATGTCAGCCCGAATAATGTTTTATCAGTTGCTTTTGCAACTTTGTGTTCTCAAATAACCCAATTTCAACATGACCTTTCTACAGCATTGCGGTATAATGGCAGAAAAGGACATTCAATGAAATCTGGGTGCTTTTAAATGTGCCTGTTGCACAATCCTAGTAGTGGTCTTTGTGAGACATTTTTAAAATGCATGAAGTGATTCAATTTAGCCAAAAATAAATTGTGGAGCAGCTCACTGAGCTAAGTCGTTAGAGGAGTGGAGTGCCAGGGTCTTGTAATAATCATAGCGTTGCACTCTGGGAGTGAGCAGGTAGCAAAGAGGTGGAGAAACCCATTGACCTTGGTTTAGTCAGTGACCAGTTACTCTTGTGCCCATTTAGTCTTTGTTGGTATCTTGTCCACCATGTTCATGCAACACCAACATGGGTGAAGCACGGTGGCCATTTTGTGCTTACAGAAATCTGAGTTCCCTAAAAGCCTATGCAAATCCCATTGTTGGTATAGATGCCACCTTTGTTGTATGTAATAAGTCATCTTAATATTAGATATATAGATCTTGAGTACATTGACAATTCTTACCACTTTTGGGAGATGCCCCAGTCCCTAAAAAGTTTCAGCCAACATCGAAAAGGTTCTTATAAGACATTGACTCAAGCAGCCCAACCCATGCTCCAGTAACTCCTCCCATTCTCACTATTTGAGTTATCATCGTACTTCTACATATAGCCATATTCCCAGAGGTATTGTCAGTAATAATATTATGACCATAAAGTTCAGTTCCACTGTTTAGCTCTGTTACTGTTACCCCAATTGAATTGGATAGCCCGCTGTGCTATGCTTGTCCGGTACTGTTATTTCAAATAGCACAAAATGCCACCACTGTTTTCCAAGTCGCGTACAGGGTTTGGGCTGTGCCATATCCCCAGGGTCTGGAAGGGGACCCATATGCTCCCCCTTCACAAAGGTGGTGACCCATTTGACCTAAATAATTATCACCCCATTTTCTAAACTCTCTTGCCTAGCAATAATTTTAGAATCCTTTGTAAAACTTAGATTCTTTGACACTGTGGATCACTCATTACTTACTCAGAGGCTTTCATCAATTGGCCTGGACCAGGCTGAGTGTAGCTGATTTTGAAAATGATTTAACCCTCTAGACCCCGTTAGAATGCTACTGTAGATTAGTGAACATTTTGAAGATGACGCAAATGTTGTCACATTTCAAACACAGCCATGGCTAAGAAAACAAATAACATTTACAAGATAACTTAGTTTTAAAGAGCTAAATTTTTATTCCAACTGAAATCAGGCTGTATGATAGGTAGTTTGGTATACTCGAAGGACCAACGTGTGTTTCACTTTAAATGTGTAGCTATAGCACTTTGAATGAATTCTATTGTTGTTTTCATGTTTTATGTACCGTCAAAGAACAATTAACACTCAACACAACAAGAATCCCTAGAGGATTTAAATTGTAGGAAATTTGACTAAATGACTCACTCAAAATGTACGAAGTATAATGATATTATACTTAAATATTATTTGCATAAATATTGACAAAATAATCCAAAATGTGACCAGAGGACCATATTCAGACTTTGTTCTGGTTTTGAAGTACTATTTGATTGACAGTGATTGTTACGTAAGTAAGAATGTAAAAATGCTAACTATTCAGACTATTTCAAAATGTAGATAACCTCTCTCAGTAAGTTTTAGTACAGACTAGGCCTGACACAATGCCTGACACTGGCCAAGGCTGTGTGGTACAAGGGTGAATGGTGAGACAGGGCACGGAGACTCCCCTCTCGGGTGTGCTCTCCCTCTTCCCCTCCTTCCTCTTCTCCCTTGGCTTCTTCCTCTCCCTCTGTTTACTCCTCTTCCTCCACAGCTCCATGTTCCTCTCCTTCTTCTCTCCTCTTCCTCCACTCCTCCCCCCCTCCTAACTCCACATCTCTATCCCTCCAATCATCTCTAAATCCTCTTCCTCCTTGCCTTTTGCTGCTGAGCCCTGACTCGCGACATCGCTTCCCTTGCTTTCACTGACCTATTTTGTGCATGTTATGATATGTAGGCTGTCATTTTTTATTTATTTATGTAGTTCTGTCCTTGCTGTTCTTGTCTATCAATCTTCTGTATTATGTTTTGTGTTGACCTCAGGAAGAATGGTTTTGGGGGGGTACTCTTACGCGCAATAAACAATATTATCATGATGCTATACAGCACTTTCAATCAATCATTTATGATGTCCTTAGTGGCCAGATTGTTTCTCAGTTCATGGTGTGCATGTCAGACTGATGGATAATCAGACAGAATAGAGTACACAAAAATACATTTGTGAATATGATCATAGATGGGTTAGATTATAACCATAAAGGCTGTATAAGGTACACACTGACTCATTGTCAGATGACTTTTCATAGATCGTAAGAAGTCAAAGTATGTGGCACAATGGTTTACAGGTTCAACACATCAACTATTGTTTATTTATTTAGGATGTTGAAAGTAAAATATTACAAAGATGACACCGCAATTTAGCTAAAAGGTTTAGAATAATTATTAATCTATTTTGATGGGCATAGTTAGCTGGTTGTATTTTGTAAGGAGGGAGTTGGATAAACAAGTGACAGCGTTGTAAGCGAAGCACAATTTTGCCTACACTCAACTCTCGTTTTGTTGCCTGACAAAGTACAGAGTTTGCCAATGTTTGCTGATTAGTTACAAAGCTGCGACAGTTTCCAAATTAATTGCTAGCAACTTGTTAGCTGGCTATGCAAACAATTATCATTGCAACTCAATAGCATATGAGCTCCACTGCGCAGGCATCTACCCTAACACAACAGCTAAGCTGTCAAATAATGGGAAACCGAGGCCTATGAATATCTGTACCTAGCAAACGTGACGACACCATGACCTAAAACACTAATTACTTTAATCTGAATTTCGGTGACTAGTTAGCTGGTTGCCTGTATGAGTAGCTGAAAGTAACAGCTGAGGTTGCTGCTTCGCGAGAGCAGGCCACAATCAATAGCCTGATCAACTCTATACAAAGGATGTGTCACATTGCATGAGGCAAATGATCTCTCAGGTATACAGTGGCAATAAAAAGCATGTAAAACCTTTGGAAATACCTGGATTTCTGCATAAATTGGTCATCAAATTTCATCTGATCTTCATCTAGGTCACAATAGACAAACACAGTCTGCTTAAAACTAATAACTCAAACAATTATTTGTTTTCGTGTCTTTATTGAACATACCGTGTAGACATTCACAGTGCAGGGTGGAAAAAGTATATGAACCCTTGGATTGAATCACTGGTTGATCCTCCTTTGGCAGCAATAACCTCAACCAAATGTTTTCTGTAGTTGCGGATCAGACCTGCACAACTGTCAGGAAGCATTTTGGACCATTCCTCTTAACAAAACTGTTTCAGTTCAACAATCTTCTTAGGATGTCTGGTGTGACCTATTCTCCAGTTCATGCCACAGCATCTCAATCGGGTTGAGGTCAGGACTCTGACTGGGCCACTCCAGAAGGGGGTATTTTATTCTGTTGAAGCCATTCTGTTGATTTACTTCTGTTTTGGTTTGTTGTCTGTTTGCATCACCCAACTTCTGAGCTTCAATTGGCGGACAGACAGCCAAACGTTCTCCTGCTAAATGTCTTGATACATTTGGGAATTAATTTTTCCGTCGACGATAGCAAGCTGTCCAGGCCCTGAGGCAGCAAAGCCCCCCCAAACTATGATGCTCCCTCCACCATACTTTACAGTTGGGATGAGGTTTTGATGTTGGTGTGCTGTGCCTTTTACTTCTCACCACACAGTGTTGTGTGTTCCAAACAACTCGACTGTAGTTTCATCTGTCCACATATTTTGCCAGTAGTGCTGTGGAACATCCAGGTGCTCTTTTGCAAACTTCAGACGTGCAGCAATGTTTTTTTTTTTTGGACAGCTTCTTCCGGGGTGTCCTCCCATGAACACCATTCTTGTTTAGTGTTTTACGTATCGTAGACTCGTCAACAGAGATGTTAGCATGTTCCAGAGATTTCTGTAAGTCTTTAGCTGACGCTCTATAATTCTTCTTAATATAATTCTTCTTAACCTAATTGAGAATTCTGCGCTGTGCTCTTGCAGTCATCTTTGCAGGATGGCCACTCCTAGGGAGAGTAGCAACAGTGCTGAACTTTCTCCATTTATAGACACATTTTCTTACTGTGGACTGATATACGCCAAGGCTTTTAGATACTTTTGTAACTGTTTCCAGCTTTATGCAAGTCAACAATTCTTAATCTTAGGTTTTCTGAGATCTCTTTTGTTCGAGGCATGGTTCACATCAGACAATGCTTCTTGTGAATAGAAAACTCAATTTTGTGAGTGTATTTTATAGGGCAAGGTAGCCCTAACCAATATCTCCAATCTCGTCTCATTGTTTGGACTCCAATTAGCTTTTGGGGAACTCATCAGCCTAGGGGTTCACATACTTTTCCCAACCTACACTGTGAATGTTTAAATTATGTTTTCAATATAGACAAAAAAATAATAGTTTGTTATTAGTTTAAGCACAGTGTCTATTGTTGTGACTTAGATGAAGATCAGATCGAATTTGATGACCAATTTATGTAGAAATCCAGGTAATTCCATAGGCTTCCACATGCTTTTTTTTCTTGCCATTAACTTTCAGCTGACAGAAACCATAATTACAAGGGCACAAGGCGAGACACAGATGCAGACACGGGAGGCAGATGGTTTGAGTCTTTTGATATTTATCAATGATCCAAAAGGGGTAGGCAAGAGAGTGGTCGTGACAGGCAAAAGGTCAAAACCAGTTCAGAGTAGAGGTCAGAGTAGAGGTCGACCGAACGATCGGAAATCTGTATTTTAGGGCACCGATTTGCCGTTTAAAAAAATCAATAAATAATAATATATTTATTATTAATATTATTATTATTATTATTATAATATATATATATATATTTTTTTTTAAATTTAACTAGGCAAGTCAGTTAAGAACACATTCTTATTTTCAATGACGGCCTAGGAACGGTGGGTAACTGCCTCGTTCAGGGGCAGAATGACAGATTTTCACCTTGTCAGCTCGGGGATCCAATCTTGCAACCGTACAGTTAACTAGTCCAACGCAATGACGGCCTGCCTCTCTCTCGTTGCACTCCACAAGGAGACTGACTGCCTGTTACGCAAATGCAGTAAGCCAAGGTAAGTTGCTAGCTAGCATTAAACTTATCTTCTAAAAAACAAGCAATCATAATCACTAGTTAACTACACATGGTTGATGATATTACTAGACATTATCTAGCTTGTCCTGCGTTGCATATAATCTGACTGAGCAAAAAAGTATCTGACTGAGCGGTGGTAGGCAGAAGCAGGCGCGTAAACATTCATTCAAACAGCACTTTCGCGCTATTTGCCAGCAGCTCTTCGTTGTGTGTCAAGCATTGCGTTGTTTATCAATTCCTGAGATGAGGCTGGAGTAACCGAAGTGAAATGGATAGCTAGTTAGCGCACGCTAATAGAGTTTCAAACTTCACTCGCTCTGAGCCTTCGAGTAGTTGTTCCCCTTTCTCTGCATGGGTAACGCTGCTTCGATGGTGGCTGTTGTCGTTGTGTTGCTGGTTCGAGCCCAGGGAGGAGCGAGGAGAGGGACGGAAGCTATACTGTTACTCTGGCAATACTAAAGTGCCTATAAGAACATCCAATACTAAACGGTTGTCAAACATGTCAAACATTTTTCATAATCAATTCTCCGGTTGTTTTTACAATAAATAATCAATAATATTTCAACTGGACGGTAGCTTTTTCAATAGGAGAGAGAGAGAAAAGGTCTGCTCCAAGCTGCTCGCGCATGTGAAAATCTAAGGCCACCCAGCTATCCATGTGTCCATTTCTTCTGTTACTGCAAGTTATTGCTAGTTTGACCACCAGAGGGCATCTTTGAGAAGCATTTGATAGTATTCCATATTGGCATTACAAGAGAATTTTAAAAGCTTTTTTGTAATATGGGATTGATTTTAAGAAATTTCGATAAGTTAATTTGATTCATATTATGGTGTTTCCATTCATAGAAATTGTATGTTTGTAAATTCAGACCTTTTCACTCTCTGGACAGAGAAGTAGGGTTGATTTGAGCGTTCTGGACTTGAACCACAGTCAAGCACCCCAGCTAATGTTGGCTAGCTACTTCCAGACACAAATGAGACCACTCTGACCATTTTACTCATCCTAGCAGAACTGGTAAGGCAGTTTTTGTGTTAACCAAAGCGTTGGTGACTGTAAATGTGCTGCTGGAAATAATTTATTCACGCTTTTTTCCCCGACATTTACTGACACCGACCATACTAAACAGGTGTTGAGCACTCGTAAGCAATTATTCTGCGCTCTAGTACACTGACGAGAGTCCTCTGGAATCCGTGTAGATAGTAGGCTGAACACACAATTTTTCACATTATTTTCTGATTTAAAAACTAGTTAATTGCATCCATCGTGGAGCCCAGTTTCATAATATGACCATAGTTCCCAGCTGCTTGCTGTCATTTTTGAAGTAATCACAAACAAACAAGCCTTATTTTAGTGCATTTTTCACCCTGCCAGCTCCTATGAGTTCTATTGAGCACCGTGGCACCAAATCGCTTTCCGAACGTTGTATTCCCAGCTTATTGTTCAACGTCACAATGCTTGCTTCGCTATTGTTGGCAATGAGACCTGCTCACTTTGTTTTATAGTTAAAATGTAAACAACAAAAATAATGTTGGAACTCTGCGGGCTTCCCATTTTTTACTATGGGGAAAATATAGGCAGGTCTGTCTATTTCGCAAATATCTCGCAATGTGTATATTTAGATTTTTTTTCTTCTTTCAAGTCTGGTGTAACCGGTGTGAAATAGTTAGCGGGTTAGCGGGGTGTGCACTAATAGCGTTTCAATCGGTGACATCAATTGCTCTTAGACCTGGAAGTAGTTGTTCCCTTTGCTCTGCAAGGGTCATCGATCTTTTGTGTAGCGATGGGTAATGATGCTTTGAGGGTGGCTGTTGTCTATGTGTGCAGAGCGTCCCTGGTTCGAGCCCAGGTAGGGGCGAGGAGAGGGACGGAAGCAAATCAGGAGAATCTCCTCTTTGTAATTATGTAAGTCTGGGGCAGCGAGCTTGTTTGTCATCGATTACAGATTGTAGTGGTAAATAAAAAAGGGATATTTTTTATGGAAATCTTAGCATCACTGTAGTCAAAACAGGATATGTGACCGTTCGAATCCATCAATTTGCTATGGGCTCGCGCTAGTGTTCCAGTTTAGCCAACTTTCTTAAGCTGTTTTTCAGCCTTGGGTGACTTGACTCGTTCAATTGTCGAGCCTATAGATAGCCAGAGCAAATTTACGAAAGCACCCGAATGTCCATTAAAAAGCACAACGACTATACCATTTAGCTAAGCTAAGAATGATGAGAATGATCAAGTCATTAAACGTTGGGTAGTTAGTTAGCCAATAGTTAATATACTGGCAAGTTTGATGTATAACTACTGTTAGGTAGCTAGCTACCTAACAGTAGCTGTAATGATATGCTATGTGGTTTGTAAGGACAGAGTTGCTAACAAATTGTCAGCCAACATAACGTGTAAGGTAACTTATTTGAATAGTCCTTACTTTATTACATTGAGTAGCAAGCTACCCCTGGGTCGTTAGGGCAAATCTGGTCTGTGATAGGAGGGGTTTTCACACCTAGCTCAACTAACAGACTATTCTTAAGTCAAGGTTGAATTATCTATTGTTCAGCTATTAGCCCTCCTCCCCAACTTGCAACAAATTGCTCTTCCCATCTCATTCCTTTCCCTCTTCCACGCGTCATCTTTCTGCTCCTGAGTGGCTCGCTTGTGGGCGTGCTGGCAGGAATGGCAGCATCTTCGGTTGTGCGTCAAGAATTCTGCATATAGTAGCACGTTTGTATGAAGGTGTGGTTAATCACAGGCAAGTTGTTATATGCTATGGAGGTACATTTGTCTCTTTTTTGTCAAGAGCAAAACCTTTTTTATTTTCAATCAAAATAATTGTTCTGAAAGCAACTTTTTTCCGTCACAAAGGAAGTCAAAGCGGACACCTGCGAAGATGGCATCTCAGGTAAGCAGCACTGGGCTGTATTGACGTATACTAAAAATAACATCTGCTGCTTTAGATTGAACGGTCATATCTCAGTTATTGTTTTTATGTATACTAAAAAATAATCTGTTTGCTTTACTTTCAGAGAGCGAGCTGACCAAGGGGTCGAAAATTTAGATATTGCCAGATGTTCACTGTCCGAGGAACAGGCCATGGAAGCTTTATTGCTGGCAAAAGTGTCCATAACCAGAGGTAATTAAACTGTTCTGTGTTTTCTCCATCTCTGCCTGTCTTGTTGTACATGGAACCTGTCTCGCATGCATTAATTTAAAAACCCTTAAGATGTAAGCTGCTAATTTTCAGATTTATACCACATAAACACAGCCATTTTCACTGGACTATGTTGCTGCCAAGTCATGATTTCCCTGGGGGTTAGCCTTGCAATAACCAAGTGGTGAGACACATAGCCCTCTATATTTAAATGTTTCAGCGTCACATACAGTATCTTCCATTGACATTATCTTTGATTGTTTGTCCTTGTGTGTCTGTTTTTCAGCAAAAAGTATTCTGTAGCCACTTAGTGTGGACACCAGGTGAGCCCACACAGAATAACTGTCTCTCTTCTTCCCTTCATCCCTCTCCCCCTTCTCACCTAAATCCTCTAGGTTATATCAACTGGCTGACAGAGGGCACAGCATGATCATAGGTGAGATGTCACTTGGTCGGGTCAACAGGAAGTATTATTAAAGAGATGCTTTACATTAAAATACAGACAGATGTAGTAGTCCCAGAGTTAATGATCCATGGTCAGTTTTGCATTTCACATCCTGATTTTAAGATGACTGACCCTGTTAGAATAAAAAAACAAGGCTTAATCATGCTCTCTCGTCTGCAGGTATGTTTTGATGTGAGAGAGGAAGCCAGTCCGTCATCGTCACCTCACCCGCTCTTAAGATAACCTTCGGGCCAACTGGGGGCCCAAGGCTGGTTAGGAGACACCACTAGAGAACTGTAATTGTGATGAACTGAGAGAATATTAAAGGGGCACTGTAATTAATTAATCATATGCGGTCTGCCTCTGTTCTTACCTGTTTTCCTTTCTGTCTTCTATACCTCTCCCCACCTCGTCTTTCTTCCTCGTTTTATAATGCACACCAATTGTGCGTTGAAGTACAGATTGAACTTGTATTTATAAAATTAAATTATCATAATTATTAACACCTGGATAATGAACTTCTTTCAATAAAGCATTTCACATTCTCCACTGGTTGAAATTAAGTATCTATTTTTTTGTGTGTTTTTTTGTTGTTGAATTTTACCCCCTTTTTCTCACCAAATTTTGTGGTATCCAATTGTTGTAGTAGCTACTATCTTGTCTCATCGCTACAACTCCCGTACGGGCTCAGGAGAGACGAAGGTTGAAAGTCATGCGTCCTCCGATACACAACCCAACCTAGCCGCACTGCTTCTTAACACAGCGCACATCCAACCCGGAAGCCAGCCGCACCAATGTGTCGGAGGCTACACCGTGCACCTGGCAACCTTAGTTAGCGCGCACTGCGCCCGGCCCGCCACAGGAGTCGCTGGTGCGTGATGAGACAAGGATATCTCTACCGGCCAAGCCCTCCCGAACCCGGATGACGCTATGCCAATTGTGTGTCGCCCCACGGACCTCCCGGTTATGACAGAGCCTGGGCGCGAACCCCTCTGGTGGCACAGCTGGCGCTGCAGTACAGCGCCCTTAACCACTGCGACACCCGGGAGGCCTGAAATGAAGTGTCTCATTGAAATACTATCCTGTGTCCTCAGGTGAAGGGAGTTAGATATGCATCTTTTTTTCTTCTTCTGTATATATGAATTACAAATCAATCATGTTTCTAGTCTGTTGCGTAGTTACAATGTGTAATCATTGATGTCCCAGGAGCAGGAGTGGTAAACACTGTTGAAGTGTATAATTGTAATGCATATATGCAGACACGGTATCATTCAAATAATGGAGTTTGATATGACTGAAAAAGAATGTCTCACAGAGATTCATACCTGAACCACACCTTTATTTGCCAAGGAAGAGTACATGATCAGTGAATATATTCAATGTACCGGCAACAGTGTGGGGAACTCATGCGTGGTAATAACTACAGTACATGTATATAGGATTTATAGGATCCTTGGCACAATAAAGTTATTATATTCTACTCAATCCATAGGCTTCATTAATGCCATTTAGACTTGAAGTTGATACAACAACTGTGATAGTTGAGGTTCATAGGTTCTGAACTAATATTCATACCAAACGTTTTAGGGCCCATACACAGATAGGCTACATACTGTAGCTAGCTACACATCCATAGGCGTACAGTTATTTTTATCCTCCACTATACAATAAGTAGCTAGCTAGCTATGTTACTTTAGCTGCATTGTAAGGCAAGCTTACACAATTGTACATTCAATTTGCAGTAAACGCTTTAGCTAGCTAGATTCTTTACATCCACTGTTTCACAAGATGACAGATTGGTTTGCTGGTTATCCCCAAGAGTCCCTAAAACATTAAACGCGAATTACAAATTAATTCTAACAACTAGCTAGCTGGCTAATTTTAATAAAGTTAACTTTATGACAAATGAGTAAACGTTAGTTAATGTAGAGACAAACATATTCCTCTCAGTTATATATTTTTTTGCTGGACTCATTATGACGTAACTTACATCTGGTTCCACTGTAATGTTTTGTCAGCCATCTTTGTTGAAGAACGCCACAAGGCAAGGGGGGCTCATGTCAAAATTCGACATTGGAACCACTTGATATGATTGGTCATATAAAAACCTTGGGACCCAAAATGCATAATGGGTGCTCTAACTCACCCTTATGGTGGTCTGGAGCAATGAAGCCTTGACGCTTGGTATCCCCCTTACCCTGTCCCTTTCTTGTTTTTAATCTGTTGGGGAGGAGGGAGGGAGGGAGGGGGGGAGGAGGGAGGGAGGGAGGAGGGAGGGGGAAGAGGGAGGGAGGGGGAAGAGGGAGGTGGGGGGAGGGGGAAGAGGGAGGTGGGGGGAGGGGGAAGAGGGAGGTGAGGGGGGGGGGAAGAGGGAGGTGAGGGGGGGGGGGGAGAGGGAGGTGAGGGGGGACAAGATAGAGGATAGGTGGTTGGGAGGTGGGAGGCGAGGGGGATGGGTGGTGGTGGAGGCAGAGAGCGAGCGAGAGAGAGACACTATTTGCATTCCAAACCCATTTGTTCTCATTTCGCCCGTCCCTGCGTGAGAGGCCATCTTTAATTTGTCTGCCTAGCACCCCCAGGCCCCCTTGCGCCACAAACAAGGTCCCCGTCTCGCCTGGGTAATTTGGCAAAGCACTTTAATGAATGAATGAATTAATTAATTAATCAATAAAGCTGCTTAATGACTACGAGCCTAACGGGCACAGCAAGAAAACAAAAGGTGGTGACATATGACTTTGGCTCTCACCGCAGCAGCTCCACTCCCCGCTTTCTGGACCTGCTCACTGCTTGCAGTCGGCTGGGGTTTTCCTCTTTGTAGTGTGTTTGTTAGAGGTCAACCGATTATGATTTTTCAACGCCAATACCGATTATTGGAGGACCAAAAAAAGCCGATACAGATTAATCGTCCGATTTAAAAAAAAAAAAAAAAATTAAAAAAAAAATATATATATATATATATATACACACATTTACATTGGGGCAAAAAAGTATTTAGTCAGCCACCAATTGTGCAAGTTCTCCCACTTAAAAAGATGAGAGAGGCCTGTAATTTTCATCATACGTACACTTCAACTATGACAGACAAAATGAGGAAAAATAATCCAGAAAATCACATTGTATTATTTTTTTATGAATTTATTTGCAAATTATGGTGGAAAATAAGTATTAACTAGTGATTATGATTGATTGTTTTTCTAAGATAAGTTTAATGCTAGCTAGCAACTTACCTTGGTTTACTGCATTCGTGTAACAGGCAAGCTCCTCGTGGAGTGCAATGTAATCAGGTGGTTAGAGCGTTGGACTAGTTAACTGTAAGGTTGCAATATTGTATCCCCGAGCTGACAAGGTAAAAATCTGTTGTTCTGCCCCTGAACAAGGCAGTTAACCCACCTTTCCTAGGCCGCCATTGAAAATAAGATTGTGTTCTTAACTGACTTGCCTAGTTAAATAAAGATTTAATAAAGGTGTAAAAAAAAAAATCAGATTTCCGATTGTTATGAAAACTTTAAATCGGGCCTAGGTACCCGTGAATGCGTTGTCTGCAGCATTCGGTCACATGACAGCTCGACCAGCTGTTCGATTTCACTTACCGGCATGTCAACTGAGCCATGATCACAGGCAAACGGTTTTAGCTGATTTGCTCACTCATCTGTATAATTTTTTTGTATTTCCCATGCATGCTTACGTTTAGTTTCACATATGTCTGTTACATAGGCAAGGATTCATACTTTATTTTACATCCCATTGTGAAAGACAATTCCTTTCTCAATTCGAAAAATCTTTCCAACGCTCCGGCTCGATAACCTCCAAGCCTCGGTGGGAAATGGAACATAATCATACTTCCACATCTCCACATTGTTTTGCAAACAGGTGTGTGCGATGTAGTTTACAATCGAAGTTACCTGCTGCGTATCTCCGAGTTCTGTGTTAATTTATTTTGTCGCCAGTTGCTCTCGGTGTAGCCATTATAGCTCAGTGGGTGTATCATACAATGCGTCCATATGGCACAGGGAGAGGCATTCAGAACTAGAGTCCATCTGTGCAAATCCCACCATTTGATCCCATGGAATCTCTTTTTTAGTCTATAAAGCCACGCAGCACATTGAACATCCCCTGTGCCGTTTCATACTCGTGAATCATGAGACCGAACAATACATCCTTGTGAATAGCATCCCCTCGACATGCAGAGAACAAAAGCCAATGCAAGGTCATCTCGGTCCTCACAGCTATCCATTTGGAGAGCATGAGGTGGGGAGTTTGAGTCATTCAGTCAGTTCTCTTGATTGCTAGCTATAGCATCAATAATAAAAATATATATAATTTTTAATTAAAAAAATTATTATTTTCTCTAACCCTAGCACCCCTCCCCTAATTGGAGTAAACTAATGGACAACAATACTTAGCATTTTACTTCCAGCTTATATATACTATATACATTTTAACGGACACAGTATATTTTACATTAGTTAACTTTATTATTATATTTTTTTTGCTTCCCTCAACTCCTCATATCTGGAAACCATCCAGATTTGATTTCCAATTGACATACTGTATATTTGAACTGTGCTGTGATGTTTCACAAAAGTTCTGAACCTTTCTATTCTCATAGTTTCTACAGATTCAAATCACCCAGCAGTGCTGTTTGCAGAGTTAGCTCCAGGTAAATGTTTCAATTCTTGAGCCATTCCTGAACCCAAAATCAAATCAAAATGTATTTGTCACATGCGCCCGAATACAACCTTACCGTGAAATGATTACTTTCAAGCTCTGAACCAACAATGCAGTTTTAAGAAAATAAGAGTTAAGAAAATATTTAGTAAATAAACTAAAGTAAAACATAAAATGTAACACAGTTACAATAATGAGGCTATATACAGGGGGGGGGGGCAGTACTGATTCAATGTGCGGGGGTACAGGTTAGTCGAGGTAATATGTAGGTAGGGATGAAGTGGCTGTGCATAGATAATTAACAGCGAGTAGCAGCAGTGTAAAAACAAAGGGGGAGGTGTCAATGCAAATAGTCAGAGTGGGCTTTTGATTAATTGTTCAGCAGCCTTATGGCTTGGGGGTAGAAGCTGTTAAGGAGCCTTTTGGACCTAGATTTGGCGCTCCGGTACCGCTTGCCGTGCAGTAGGAGAGAACAGTCTATGACTTGGGTGACTGGAGTCTTTTTGACAATTTCTTTTGGCCTTTCCTCTGACACTGTCTAGTATATAGGTCCTGGATGGCAGGATGTTTGGACTCAGTGATGTACTGGGCCGTATGCACTACCGCTGTAGCGCCTTATGGTCGGATGCCGAGCAGTTGCCATACCAGGTGGTGATGCAACCAGTCAGGATGGTGTAGCTGTGGAACTTTTTGAGGCTCTGGGGACCCATGCCAAAACTTTTCAGTCTCCTGAGGGGGAAAAGGCATTGTCGTGCCCTTTTCACAACTTTCTTTGTGTTTCGACCATGATAGTTTGTTGATGTAGACACCAAGGAACTTGAAAATCTCAACCCACTCCACTACAGCCCCGTCGATGTGAATGGCCCTCTGTTTACTGTAGTACACGATCAGCTCCTTTGTCTTGCTCACGTTGAGGGAGAGGTTTTTGTTCTGGCACCACACTGCCAGGTTTGTGACCTCCTCCCTATAAGCTGTCTCACTTTTGTCGGTGATCAGGCCTACCGCCATTGTCGTCAGCTAACTTAATGATGGTGTAGGGGTCGTGCTTCGCCACGCTGTCGTGGGTGAACAGGGAGTACAGGAGGGGACTAAGCACGCACCCCTGAGGGGCCCCTGTGTTGAGAATCAGCGTGGCAGATGTGTTGTTGCCTACCCTTACCACCTGGGGGTGGCCTGTCAGGAAGTCCAGGATCCATTTGCAGAGGAAGGTGTTTTAGTGTTGCTTACCTCAAAGTGAGCATGAAAGGCATTTAGCCCATTTGGTAGGCTTGTGGTACTAGGCAGCTTGCGCCTGGGTTTCCCTTTCGTAGTCTAATAGTTTGCAAGCCCTACCACATCCGACGCGCATCAGAGCCGGTGTAGTAGGATTCAATCTTAGTCGTGTATTGACGCTTTGCCTGTTTGATGGTTCGTCTGAGGGCATAGCGGGATTTCTTAAGCTTCCTGGTTAGAGTCCCGCACTTATTGATGAAGCCGGTGACTGAGGTTGTATACTCCTCAATGCCATTGGATGAATCCCGGAACATATTCCAGTCTGTGCTAGCTAAACAGTCCTGAAGCATCCCCATCATCTGACCACTTCCGTATTGAGCGAGTTACTGGTACTTCCTGCTTTAGTTTTTGCTTGTAAGCAGGAATCAGGAGGATATAATTTTGGTCAGATTTGCCAAATGGAGGACGGGGGAGAGCTTTGTATGCATCTCTGTGTGTGGAGCAAAGGTACAGTAGTCTCGTTTATTTTTTGTTTAAAAAAATACCTGGTTGCACATGTGACGTGGTAGAAATGAGGTAAAACAGATTTTAAGTTTGCCTGCACTAAGAGAGCCACTTCTGGATTAGCATTTTCTTGTTTTCTTATGGCCTTGTACAGCTTGTTGAGCGCGATCTTAGTGCCTGCGTCGGTTTGTGGTGGTAAATAAACGGCTACAAAAAATATAGATCGTATGGTCTTCAGCTTATCATGAGGTACTCTACCTCAGGTGAGCAATACCTCGAGACTACCTTAATATTAGACATCGCGCACCAGCTGCAATTGATAAATAGACACACCTCCCCAACCCTCGTCTTACCGGACGTAGCTGTTCTGTCCTGGCGATGTACGTAAAAACCAGCCAACTGTATATTTTCCGTGTCGTCGTTCAGCCATGACTCGGTGAAACACAAGATGTTAGAGTTTTTAATGTCCTGTAGGTAGGATAGTCTCGAACGGCACTCAAGTTTATTCTCCAGTGAACACACATTGGCCAGTAGAACAGATGGTAGAGGTGGGTTACCCATTTTCACAAGGCACCCTGATCTCCGTCCCCTGTATTTCCTTATTTTCTTAATGTAAATGACTAGGATTTGGGCCTAGTCTGGGGGCAGTATTATATCCTCCGCGTCAGACTCATTAAAGAAAAAAACCTTTGTCTAGTTCGAGGTGAGTACTCGCTGTTCTGAAATCCAGATGCTCTTTTCGGTCTTAAGAAACGGTAGCGTCAACATTATGTACAAAATAAGTTACAATGTGAAAAAAAAAACACAAAATAGCACAATTGGTGAGGAGCCCCCCAAAAAAGTCTGCCATCCCCGATGGCACCATTCTTTCACATAGCCTGCGACCAACAAAAAGCTACTTAAGAGTAGTACCAAAACAAGTGATCTAATAATTCTGTCTCTTTGCAGAAAAATCTGCAGAGCTAGGATGGTTGTATCCCCCATATACTGTAACATTCTATTGGTTCCAAGAATTTTTACAAATAGGTCTTCCAAATGAACAATGACACCAAGCGTACTTCCAAAATTGTGGTAAATGGCTTAAGGACTACAAAGTCAAGGTATTGGAGTGGCCATCACAAAGCCCTGACCTCAATCCTATAGAAAATCTGTGGGCAGATCTGAAAAAGCATGTGCGAGCAAGGAGGCCTACAAACCTGACTCAGTTACACCAGCTATTGGTGTACACCGCTCTGTCAAGAGGAATGGGCCAAAATCCATCCAAC
The DNA here is from genome assembly GCF_057628025.1 of Oncorhynchus mykiss. NCBI lineage: Eukaryota > Metazoa > Chordata > Actinopteri > Salmoniformes > Salmonidae > Oncorhynchus > Oncorhynchus mykiss. The sequence goes on from NC_143038.1 coordinate 23,463,284, forward strand.
TTATTGTGGGAAGCTTGTGGAAGGCTTCCCAAAACGTTTGACCCAAGTTAAACAATTTAAAGGCAATGCTACCAAATACTAATTGAGTGTATGTAAACTTCTGACCCACTGGGAATGTGATGAAGGAAATAAAAGCTGAAATAAATAATTCTCTCTACTATTTTTCTGACATTTCACATTCTTAAAATAAAGTGGTGTTCCTACCTGACCTAAGACGGGGGATTTTTACTGGGATTAAATGTCAGGAAATGTGAACAACTGAGTTTAAATGTATTTGGCTAAGGTGTATGTAAACTTCTGATTTCAACTGTATAATTCATCACATCACGGGTGAGCTCACCATTGATCAATTATCTTGAGTAAAACACTTTCTAGAAAATAAAATAATACGACGATGAGTAGTTTGCTCACCGCCAAGTATGTTTTTCGCATCAACCAAAGATTAGAGGAGACAAGATGAGTTTTGTCTGTTTGCAGTTTGCATGTTGGAGGGAGTTTGTCGTGTACGGTCATTCACTTCCGGAAGTTTACCCGAAAGATGAGTGAACCATTCCTTTACCTCATTATAACATTGGTTAGACAGACGTTTACGTGACACCCAGCATGCATAGTATAATGTCAACAAACATGGCGCCACACATAGCTGGCAATTAGCTTAGCATTTGCTCATTATATCAGTACAACCTTCAAAAAAGTATTTTACACATATTAAAGGTGTCCATTACAGTCTATGCAAGAATCGGAATGCATTATTTGTCACCAGTACTTGAAAACGTGAATAAAACTGTAAATGCGTATGTACATGCATACACACACAGACATACTGTATGCTATAGTAGAAATGACAACACGATATACCGACAATAAGTTCCTTATTTTGATAGGAACGCATACATGTCCGAAGTTATTATTTGTAAAGAAAACAACAACGAAGGCAATGTGAGTGCCAGTTCATGCAAGACTGCGCACGTCTGCATACTTGATCTGCGGAAACACTGAGGAAGTACTTGGGCTCTCCTGGAAGAGAGAAGTCTGTCCGGCTTAGTAAAGCCTCAAACATAAATTGTCCGCAACACTGAAATTGGCTGCGAGGATGTGAATTAATGAGGCAGAACGCACCTCAATTCAAACTATTAACAAATAATTTGAAATGGACAATTTGAAACTGTCTATAGATAATTAGCAGGCAGCACGTGTTAATAGCCCTGTTGCGTAGCAATCACATTTTGGAACAGTGAGTGCATTCTGACATCACGTGCATAAAACAACTCACGCTGGGGCCGACCATTTAGAGACATTTGGAACGCATATGTGAAAAGGTGAATCAATTTAGTATATTTGAGTTTAACCACAATATTTGTTATAATATTTGTTCTGACTTTTCTGGTGGATTAAACTGAAATTGCAACCAGCTTTCTATATCTTGTTTTAAAAATAGTGATCATTTGGAGATCATTTTCAAATAACTGAAAGTGAGAGGTTGTAATCTGAATAAAGGTAAAATGGCCATTCTTGAACATGGGGTGAGCCATTCTTAATAATTTTAATTATTATCTAATTTAAGTATGGCTTTTGTCTGACTGAAGCCTTTAGTAAGAGGTCCAATAAATTATGCCCTCCGAATTCATATTCATTATATAAATAGAACCATTCAATTTGATCTGGTTTTCCGTTCCAAATAAAGTGCGCATAATAAAAAAAAAAACAAGTCTTTAGGTGTAGGCAGGGCCATAGGTAAACTGGAGTATGACTAAATAATTTTTCCACAAATAGACAGATATTGAGAGAATTTCTTTCTTTCGGGATTTAAATACAGAGTATGTCCACTCGGTATCCAGGACCATATTATTGGTGAACTACACAGTAATATAAAAGTTGTATTGTTTATCGATGTAATATGGTGCACTTATCATAATTAGTTTGTAATCCAGAGAGGTTAGAAAAAATATCTGGATCCTCTGAGTTTGTGCAGGGATCCAAATTGTGGTTTTAAAAGAAAATATGAATCATCAGTGTACAACAACAACTTTGTTTTTAAGCCCTAGATTTCAAGGTCCTTCATGTTATTGTTGGATCTGATTGTAATAGCGAACATTTCGATTGCCAAAATAATTAGATATCCCGATAGTGGACAACCTTGTTTTACTCCTCTTTTCAGAAAGTATTTAACTGTCAAGTTGCCATTGTTCACTATTTTACACCTGTGGTTACTATACATAACTTTAACCCATTGTATAGAGATTCTCCTAAATTAAAATAGTACAGACATTTATATGTAAATTCCAGTTGTACTTTATCAAAGGCCTTTTTAAAGTCACCTATGAATACTGTAGCAGGCCTGGTTTCCCATATTTTCTATTGTTTCCAGTACTTCTCTTATTTTATCTCCAATGTATCTCCAATGTAAAAGAAAATGCCTAATTAGGTTCGATAATATCCACAATACCTTTTTAATAGTATGCACTATGCATTTTGCTAAGATTTTGGCATCACCACACTGAAGTGTAAGGGGCCTCCAGCTTTTTTAAACGGACTGGATCTTTATATCTACCACCTGGGTCCTGTTTCAGTAATAGTGAAATCAGATCTTCTTGCTGAGTACCTGATAGTCAACCATTTTTATAGGAGTGGTTAAAACATGCTAATAACGGACCTCTGAGTACGTCATTTTTGTTGTTGTTGATATACCTCAAATAGTATGTCATCCAGCCCTGGAGTTTTCCCAGACTTCAAGGCTTTAATTGCATCCAGAAGTTTATCCTCTGTAATTTTGGCTTTCACATTAGTCTTTTTGGACAGCTGTTCATTTTACATTATTAATAGAAAAAAATCATACAATTTAACTTTGGTTAGTGGAGATGGAAGAGACTGAAATGAAAACATATGCTTAAAGTACTTTGTTTCCTCTTTCAGAGTATAGTTTGGTGAATCATGGGTGTCATTTGTAATAGGATTCAGTACATGTTTTGGGGTAGCATTTCTATGTTAAAGATACAAAAAATAGTTTGGTGTATTTTTCCCCATATTCCATCCAGTTCACTTTAATTTTATGTTATATTACGCTTGATTTTTCTTAAATAAGTTCCTCCTTTCATCTGAGCCTCTATGGTACGGTTTGTTTTTATAACCCTGAAACCAAGGATTTATGCTATCTGACAAAGGTATTCGTGTGAGTTTCTGTGCCTCTGCCTCCCCACACATTGTTTTCACCATTATCAATTGTGGCCAGTAATATCAACGTTTCTGAAATAGTGTGTGGTTTCATAGCGTATCGGGCTTAGCTAATTCACCATGGGAATGAATCAAGTGCAATGGTCAAGTTTTCCCATGATCTAAGGGCGCTCGCTCTCTGGTTGAATTGTACGTTTTAGATTTGAATAATTGTCACTCAGATTTTTAAGGTTAACCACATTACAAGGATTTAGAGCGATTAAAGATATTATTTTTTATCCATTTTATTTTTACCAGGATTTAGGAAAATCTCCCTTGACCCCATTTTCATTTAGAGCAGTTTGTGAACTGCTGTCTTAGTGTGTGTACCTCCTATTGACACACCCTACTGCTGTGTCCTTTGAAGTTTCCAGTCCTGGATCTTAATCTAGCCGCTTGTTCTTGTTGGTTTGAACAGCAGCCGTGCAACGCTGGAGGGTAGTGGAGGAGCACATTAACAAAGAGGAGACAGGTGCTATTTATTCAGCCTGTTTTGTTTGGATATGAAGGTTTAGGGCTGCCATGTTGTCGGCCTTGGGTATTCCATGTGATATTCCTTCCTCTCTGTTGATTTTCTCGTAAAGGGAGAGTTAGACTGCAGGGTCTATGAGCTGATGTGTCTGTCACAGGTCTGTGAGTTTCAAACTGGGCACTCTTGATACAGGTGCCTAATTTGCATCTAATGGATGTTATGTATGCTATGGATTTGGTGAATGGGGATTTTGTTTACCTTGCATTCATGCATGTAATCCAGGCCTTATTCATTAGGTATGACCCTGTTACCATGGAATTGACCTCTTATAACCTTAACCCCCCTGTGGGCCTTGACCTAAACTCAAACATTTTTGGGGTTGTTTGGCTGACCCAACTGTTGGGTTGCTGGCGTTGGGACACTTAGTTGGGTTGTTATCTTAAAGTGCAAGGTTGTGTTGTTGATGCTGGCTTATTAAGATATATAAATTAGCACTATCCAACTGTAGCACCATGTTCCCTATGCCGATGCGTCTGAGCATATCTAACACGCATTTCTCCAATATTAATTTCTGATTTTAACTAGTCTACTAGATATGCCCACTCAAAGTGTGGGTGAGTCACATTGTGGTACCTAGGGTAGAGTATGATGTCATGGTTATTCTGTGTTCTGATGCTGTCCTTCTCATTCATGGTTCACCCCCCCCCCCCCCCCCCCCCGAGACCTGCTCCTCTAAACCTCCCAAATCTCAGCCATTCCATCAAGTGTCAGGCTAGCCTAAATCCATTCGCACTATTCCATCCCTGTCTTTGTCAACCTATTATCCTCTCCTCACTTTTCTCTAGCTCTATCCTCTTATTTCAGCTTCATTCTCCCTCTCCACTTATCTTATATACCCATCTCCTCACCTATCTGTTCTTCCTCTCACCCCTCTCTTCTCCTCAACTCTCCCCCCCCCCCTTTAGTCCCACGTCCTTAAAGGCTAAATATGCAATTTTTCAGTGAACTGCTACGTTTTTAATATTCAATTTATCTCAATCGTCCCTCTGTTCATTCATTCTTCATGCTGCTTCCCGACACTAGCCGAGCTAATTGCCTCATATCTCAATGTTAAAAGGGGCCCCAGCAGACGAAGCAATTGTTAGCTTTGCGGCTCAGTGAAAAGGTTAGGATACATTAGCATTTAAATTAGCTAGAGAGGTGGAGTTTAGAAAAGGCTGTGAACAAAGGCACAGTGTATGGTATGCTCTGACAGTAGAGTACAGTACCTGCTCTCACCTGTGTGTGTGTATGTGTGTGTGTGTGTGTTACTGTGAATGTGTGCAGGTGTTTTTCCTCTGTCTTCCAGTATCTCTGCATTTGAGAAAGTGTGAGCATCTGAACATGCGATTTGCATCATGCCACGTGTTGTGTTGGGTTTTGGCCGGACATGAAGCGGCCCAGCCCTGCTCTGCTGCTCCAGCTGTTCCTGCTAAGCTCTCTCTGACTGCATCCCAAATGGCACCCTATTCTGGTCAAAAGCAGTGCACTATAAAGGGAATAGGGTGCCATTTCGGACAGCCTCTGTTCCTCTCTCCCGTGATGGAGGTGTTTGGTATACACAGGAGGTCTGATCAAAGCAGCCATCAGGCCTGTGTCAGGCCTGCCGTCACTGGTAGAATCAAATCAAATGTATTTGTCACATACACATGGTTAGCGGATGTTAATGCAGGTGTAGCGAAATGCTTGTGCTTCTAGTTCCGACAATGCAGTAATATCTAACAAATAATTTAACCTAACAATTTCACAACAACTACCTTACCAAGTGTAAAGGAAAAATATATGAATGATGCCCGAACGGCATAGGCAAGATGCAGTAGATGGTATAGAGTACAGTATATACATATGAGATGAGTAATGTAGGGTATGTAAGCATTATATAAAGTGGCTAGTGATATATTGATTACATTAATTTATGCATTATTAAAGTGGCTAGAGTTGAGTCAGTATGTTGGCAGCAGCCACTCAATGTTATTGATGGCTGTTTAACAGTCTGATGGCCTTGAGATAGAAGCTGTTTTTCAGTCTCTCGGTCCCTGCTTTGATGCACCTGTACTGACCTCGCCTTCTGGATGATAACAGGCAGTGGCTTGGGTGGTTGTTGTCCTTGATGATCTTTTTGGCCTTCCTGTGACATCGGGTGGTGTAGGTGTCCTGGAGGGCAGGTAGTTTGCACCCGGTGATGGGTTGTGCAGACCTCACTACCCTCTGGAGAGCCTTACGGTTATGGGCGGAGCAATTGCCATACCAGGCGGTGACACAGCCCGACAGGATGCTCTCGATTGATTGTGCATCTGTAAAAGTTTGTGAGTGTTTTTGGTGACAACCTCCTGAGGTTGAAGAGGCGCTGCTGCGCCCCTTCTTCACCACGCTGTCTGTGTGGGTGGACCATTTCAGTTTGTCCGTGATGTGTACGCCGAGGAACTTAACTTTCCACCCTCTCCACCTCTGTCCCGTCAATGTAGATAGGGGGCTGCTCCCTCTGCTGTTTCCTGAAGTCCACGATCATCTCCTTTGTTTTGTTGACATTGAATGTGAGGTTATTTTCCTGACACCACACTCCTAGAGCCCTCACCTTCTCCCTGTAGGCTGTCTCGTCGTTGTTGGTAATCAAGCCTACCGCTGTAGTGTCGTCTGCAAACTTAATGATTGAGTTGGAGGCGTGCATGGCCACGCAGTCGTGGGTGAACAGGGAGTACAGGAGAGGGCTGAGAACGCACCCTTGTGGGGACCCAGTGTTGAGGATCAGCGGGGTGGAGAGGTTGTTACTACCCTCACCACCTGGGTGTGGCCCGTCAGGAAGTCCAGGACCCAGTTGCACAGGGCGGGGTCGAGACCCAGGGTCTTAATGCCGAGTTTGGAGGGTACTAAGGTGTTAAATGCTGAGCTGTAATCGATGAACAGCATTCTTACTAAGGTCTTCCTCTTGTCCAGATGGGTTAGGGCAGTGTGCAGTGTGATGGCGATTGCGTCGTCTGTGGACCTATTGGGGCGGTAAGCAAATTGGAGTGTGTCTAGGGTGTCCGGTAGAGTGGAGGTGATATGGTCCTTGACTAGTCTCTCAAAGCACTTCATGATGACGGAAGTGAGTGCTACAGGGCGGTAGTCATTTAGCTCAGTTACCCTAGCTTTCTTGGGAACACAGACAGCGTGGTGAAGAAGGCGCGCAGCAGCGCCTCTTCAACCTCAGGGCGGCAGGGTAGCCTAGTGGTTAGAGCGTTGGACTAGTGACCGGAAGGTTGCAAGTTCAAACCCGCGAGCTGACACGGTACAAATCTGTCGTTCTGTCCCTGTTAAGTTAATCCACTGTTTCTAGGTCGTCATTGAAAATAAGAATTTGTTCTTAACTGACTTGCCTGGTTAAATAAAGGTATAAAAAAATACAGGAACAATGGTGGCTCTCTTGAAGCATTTGGGAACAGCAGACTGGGATAAGGATTGATTGAATATGTCTGTAAACACACCAGCCAGCTGGTCTGCGCATTCTCTGAGGACGCGGCCGGGGATGCTGTCTGGGCCTTCAGCCTTGCGAGGGTTAACACGTTTAAATGTTTTACTCACGTTGGCTACAGTGAAGGAGAGCCTGCAGGTTTTGGTAGCGGGCGGTGTCAGTGGCACTCTATTGTCCTCAAAGCGAGCAAAAAAGTTGTTTAGTCGGTCTGGGAGCAAGGCATCGTGGTCTGCGACGGGGCTGGTTTTTCTTTTGTAGTCCGTGATTGACTGTAGGGGCCTGCCACATACCTCTCGTGTCTGAACCATTGAATTGCGACTCCACTTTGTTTCTATACTGAAGCTTAGCTTGTTTGATTTCCCTGCGGAGGGAATAGCTGCACTGTTTGTATTCGGTCATGTTTCCGGTCACCTTGCCCTGATTTAAAAGCAGTGGTTCGCACTTTCAGTTTTGCGCGAATGCTGTCATCAATCCACGGTTTCTGGTTGGGGAATGTTTTAATAGACGCTGTAGGTACAACATCACCAGTGCACTTGCTAATTAACTCGCTCACTGAATCAGCGTATTCGTCCATGTTGTTGTGCGCCGCAATGCCCCAGTCCACGTGAATGAAGCAATCTTGAAGCGTGGAATCCGATTGGTCAGACTAGCGTTGAACAGACCTGAGCGCGGGTGCTTCCTGTTTGTGGAGTGGAGTCGTAAACAGCTTTTCCGAAGGGAGGGCGGGGGAGGGCCTTATATGCATCGCAGAAGTTAGAATAACAGTGATCTAGGGTTTTGCCAGCCCTGGTAGCACAATCGATATGCTGATAAAGGACGGACACCGCCGCCGCCATCCGTATCCATCGTGAAGCATGGCAGTTTGCCCATGAGGAAGGAGACTTTTATTATTCATCTCCCTCTACCTGGTCCAGACACAAGTCTCAGACGAGAGAGACTGAGTGGATGAGGTAAAGATGACGAGGGGATTGACTGTTTCCCCTTCTGCTTCAGCATGTGGACATGCACGTTTAGGCTGTATGATGGGTGTCTTTACATTACACGGCGTGTGATGTAGCATCCATGATACATGTACGCTCTCTGATGCAATGTTTATTATAAGGCACGATGTGTTGGCAACTCAGTACCTTGTTTGACACATGTGGCTTGTAATGTAATGTAATATAATATAATGTGCAACTGAGCAGATGTTTTTATCCAAATCGGTGAATGCATAATTTTTTTGTATTTGTTTGGGATCTCTCTGGGAATTGAACCCACTACCTTGCCATTGTTGGCGCCACGCTCAACTGACCTATACTGAAGCCTATTAAATTGACATATATTTCAAATACCAACAGTGCATCCACATTTTGTTAAGTTACAGCCTTATTATAAAATGTATTAGAGTTTTTTTTCCCCTCAGTCCCTCAGCAAACTCCAAGTGGGCAGTCATGTGCCTTTTACTGACGAGTGGCTTCTATCTGGGCACTTTAACATAAAGGCTTGATTGGTGGAGTGCTGCAGAGATGGTTCTCCTTCTGGAAGGTTCTCCCATCTCTGCAGAGGAACTCAAGAGCTCTGTCAAAGTGACCATCGGGTTCTTGTTCACCACCCTGAGCAAGGCCGATGTCCCGTGATTGCCCAGCATGGCTGGGCTCACAGCTCTAAGAAGAGTCTTGGTGGTTCCAAACTATTTCTATTTAAGATTGATGGAGGCTACTGTGTTCTTGGGGGACCTTCAGTGCTGCAGGCATTTTGACAGCTTAGTGTGCAAAGCTGTCACCAAGGCGAAGGGTTGCTACTTTGATTTGTTTAACCCTATATTGATTACTACATGGTTCCATATGTGTTATTTCATAGTTTCGATTCTTCACTACTATTCTACAATGTAGAAAATAGTAAAAATAAAGAAAAACCCTGGAATGAGTAGGCGTGTCAACTTTTGACTGGTACTGTACATGTGCTGTTCATGTAGTTACATGTATTTGTTTAGAATACATTTAACTGTATGCATGATTATTTATAGACAATATATTTATATATGAATAATATACTTCTGTATGAGTAGTGCTGTTCATAATATTTGGTGATATGTTTAAGAAATGTAATGAAATCCATGTCAAATGCAATAGAAAAAGGCACAAAACACAAACAATTAAGACAAAAAATTGTATTGTTTCCCTTTGTGAGCTAAGAAAGTCACTGGGGAAAAAAGTATAATGTACAAATGACCTTATCTGTATTTGAAAATAAGGCATTTAAAAAAGTTGACAGTTACCCTTAGGATAATGCAACAAAAAAATTCACACAAGATGAATAATTGGGATATAATGTATGTACCCAATGAGGTCGGGCTACGTGATTTGGTTGAGCTCCACTCTTAGCAATGGTTCTGTTGGCTCCGTTGGCAGGTTAGGTGAATTAGAGTTTAGGAAACTAAATTGTCAGGTTAGGATAGTTAAAGTAGCAGATTAGGTGAATTAATGTGGCAGGTTAGGAGAATTATAGGTTAAGGCTTAGCTCCAATGCACTCCAACCGAACCTAATCGGGTCGTAACAAATTAACATGAAATTGACAAACTGCATGTTGTGGTATCAAGCTAAAGGAGTTAGCTACCTAGCTGTGTTAGCTAGCTCGGTGAAAACCCTTGCTTGTAGGCAGTTGAAGAAAATGTATTCTTCCTCTGTCACCCGCCAGGTGAAAAACATATTTTAAATCAATTTTATGATTTATAAACTCAGCAAAAATAGAAACGTCCTCTCATTGTCAACTGCGTTTATTTTCAGCGAACTTAACGTGTAAATATTTGTATGAACATAAGATTCAACAACTGAGACTTAAACTGAACAAGTTCCACAGACGTGACTAACAGAAATTGAATAATGTGTCCCTGAACAAAGGGAGGGTCAAAATCAAAAGTAACAGTCAGTGTCTGGTGTGGCCACCAGCTGCATAAAGTACTGCAGTGCATCTCCTCCTCATGGACTGCACCAGATTTGCCAGTTCTTGCTGTGAGATGTTACCCCACTCTTCCACCAAGGCACCTGCAAGTTCCCGGACATTTCTGGTGGGAATGGCCATAGCCCTCACCCTCCGATCCAACAGGTCCCAGATGTGCTCAATGGGATTGAGATCCAGGCTCTTCGCTGGCCATGGCAGAACACTAACATTCCTGTCTTGCAGGAAATCACGCACAGAACGAGCAGTATGGCATTGTCATGCTGGAGGGTCATGTCAGGATTAGCCTGCAGGAAGGGTACCACATGAGGGCGGAGGATGTCTTCCCCGTAACGCACAGCGTTGAGATTGCCTGCAATGACAACAAGCTCAGTCCGATGAATCTGTGACACACCTCCCCAGACCATGACGGACCCTCCACTGGTGAGACAAAACCGCTTCTCGTCAGTTTAGAACACTTTTTGCCAGTCCTGGCTGGTCCAGCGATGGTGGATTTTTGCCCATATGCGACTTTGTTGCCGGTGATGTCTGGTGAGGACCTGCCTTACAACAGGCCTACAAGCCCTCAGTCCAGCCTCTCTCAGCCTATTGCGGACAGTCTGACCACTTATGGAGTGATTGTGCTTTCTTGGTGTAACTCGGGCAGTTGTTGTTTCCATCCTGTACCTGTCCCGCAGGTGTGATGTTCGGATCCTGTGCAGGTGTTACACGTGGTCTGCCACTGCGAGGACGACCAGCTGTCCGTCCTGTCTCCCTGTAGCGCTGTCTTAGGCATCTCACAGTAAAAACATTGCAATTTATTGCCCTGGCAAAATCTGCAGTCCTCATGCCTCCTTGCAGCATGCCTAAGGCACTTTCACGCAGATGACCAGGGACCTGGGCATCTTTCTTTTGGTGTTTTTCAGAGTCAGTAGAAATGCCTTTTTTAATGTCCTAAGTTTTCTATGATGTTATTTGGATTTTTACAAATGATCTTTGAAAGACAGGTGTCCTGAAAAAGGGACATTACTTTTTTTGACGAGTTCATAATCAATTAATATTCCATTTTCCATTAGATTTTTTTTGTTGTTGGCATTGACAGCTTCTCTTCTCCTTCATCTGAAGAAAATTCAAAAATTCAATGGCTGCTCTGTCAGTTGGAGGTGGGACGGGGGTGTTACTTGGGAACATTTAAAGTTGTGATTGACAGCTGGAGAAATATGTTATAGGTTCATGTTTCTTTTCAAAATTTACATAGCTAATCTAACTGCACGCAAACCCCACTTTGGGAACCTAATGCCAAGGTACCAGAGGTCAATAGACTTAACGTTACAATTCTGCATGATACATGTGGTGCAAAAATCTAACTAAAAGCTAACTTCATTCAGATGAGGCTTGTGAGGCGTCCTAGAACAAAACAACTGACATGTACGTGTTTGTGAGAATCTCACCTTTCCGTAGAAGGGTCATATAACGAAACTGTTCAGACGCTAGAGACAGAAGTTGGCAGATCTGCGGTACCAACTTCAGATGAGTCCTATGACACTTGTGGTCATAAAGACGTAAAACACCATCGTGTTAGTGAGAGTATCATCTTTCTATACTGAACAAAAATATAAACGCAACATGTTGGTCCCATGTTTCATGAGCTGAAATAAACGATCCCAGAAATGTTCCATAAGCTTCTTTATCTCAAATGATGTGCACAAATTTGTTTACATCGCTGATTTTGAGCATTTGTCCATTGATTAAACATCATGATCATTACACAGGTGCATCTTGTGCTGGGGGACCACTCTAAAATGTGCAGTTTTGTCACACAACACAATGCCACAGGTTTTGAGGGAGCACCTACTTTTTTAAACCTTTATTTAACTAGGCAAGTCAGTTAAGAACAAATTCTTATTTTCAATGACTACAGGAAAATGACTACAAGGAACTGCCTTGGTCAGGGGCAGACCGACAGATTTTTACCTTGTCACCTCGGGGATTCGATCTTGCAACCTTTTGATTACAAGTCCAACGCTTTAACCACTAGGCTACCTGCCGCCCCAATTGGCATGCTTGACTGCAGGAATGTCAACTAGAGCTGTTTCCAAACATTTTATTTTTTCTACCATAAGCTACCTTCAACGTCGTTTTAGAGAATTTGGCAGTACGTCCAATCGGCCTCACAACCGCAGACCACGTGTAACCACTTCAGCCCAGGACCTCCTGTGGGATCATCTGAGACCAGCCACCCGGACAGCTGATAAAACTGGGTTTGCACAACCGTCTCAGGGAAGCTCATCTGTGTGCTTGTCTTCCTTAACAGGGTCTTGACCTGACTGCAGTTAGGCGTCGTAACTGACAGTGGGCAAATGCTTACCTTCGATGGCCACTGGCACGCTGGAGAAGTGTGCTCTTCACAGATGAATTATGTTTTAACTATACCGGGCAGATGGCAGACTGCGTGTATGGCATTGTATAGTTGAGCGGTTTGCTGAGGTCAATGTTGTAAACAGAGTGCTCCAGGGTGGGGTTATGGTGTAAGCTACGGACAATGAACACAATGGCAATTTTAATGCACAAAGATATACTGTGATGAGATCCTGAGGCCCATTGTTGTGCCATTAATCCGTCGCCATCACCTCATGTTTCAGCATGATTATGCACAACCCAATGTCGCAAGGATATGTATACAATTCCTGAAGTGGGTCTTCCCAGTGGGTCAGAAGTTTACATACACTAAGTTGACTGTGCCTTTAAACAGCTTGGAAAATTCCAGAAAATTATGTTATGTCAATTAGCCTATCAGAAGCTTCTAAAGCCATCATTTGACACAATTGGAGGTGTACCTGTGGATGTATTTCAAGGCCTACCTTCAAACTCGGTGCCTCTTTGCTTGACATCATGGGAAAATCAAAAGATATCAGCCAAGACCTCAGGAAAAAATTGTGACCTCCGCAAGTCTGGTTCATCCTTGGGAGCAATTTCCAAACACCTGAAGGTACCACGTTCATCTGTACAAACACCATGGGACCGCGCAGCCGTCATACCCCTCAGGAAGGACATGCATTCTGTCTCCTAGAGATGAATGTACTTTGGTGCGAAAAGTGCAAATCAATCCCAGAACAACAGCAAAGAACCTTGTGAAGATGCTGTAGGAAACAGGTACAAAAGTATCTATATCCACAGTAAAATGAGTCCTATATTGTCATAACCTGAAAGGCTGCTCAGCAAGGAAGAAGAGACTACTCCAAAACCGCCATAAAAAGCCAGACTATGGTTTGCAACTGCACATGGAGACAAAGAGTGTACTTTTTGTAGAAATGTCCTGTGGTCTGATCAAACAAAAATATAACTGTTTGGCCATAATGTCCATCATTATGTTTGGAGTTAAAAAGGGGGAGGCTTGCAAGCCGAAGAACACCATCCCAACCGTGAAGAACGGGTGTGGCAGCATCATGTTGTGTAGGTGCTTTGGTGCAGGAGGGACTGGTGCACTTCACAAAATAGATGGCATCATGAGGGGGAAAATGTTGTGGATATATTGAAGCAACATTTCAAGTGTCCAGTTCGTCGTATGAATCAGACCAAGGTGCAGCGTGGAATGCGTACATTCTTTATTATATTAAACTAAACAAAACGACCTGTGAAGCTATACAAATGAGTGTTGACAGGCAACTACACATAGACAAGATCCCACGAAAAACAGAAGGGCAATGTCTACCCAATCAGAGACAACGATAAACAGCTGTCTTTGATTGAGAACCATATCAGGCCCACATAGAAATACAAAAACCCTAGACAATACAAAAACTAGCATACCCACACTAGTCACACCCTGACCTAACCAAAATATAAAGAAAACAGAGATAACTAAGGTCAGGGCGTGACAGGAAGTTAAAGCTTGGTCGCAAATGGGTCTTCCAAATGGACAATGACCCCAAGCATACTTCTAAAGTTGTGGCAAAATGGTTTAAGGACAACAAAGTCAAGGTATTGGAGTGGCCATCACAAAGCCCTGACCTCAATCCTATTTGTGGGCAGAACTGAAAAGGCGTGTGCGAGCAAGGAGGCCTACAAACCTGACTCAGTTACACCAGCTTTGTCAGGAGGAATGGGCCAAAATTCACCCAACTTAGTGTGGAAGCTTGTGGAAGGCTACCTGAAACGTTTGACCCAAGTTAAACAATTTAAAGCCAATGCTGCTAAATACTAATCAAGTTTATGTAAACTTCTGACCCACTGGGAATGTGATGAAAATAAAAGCTGAAATAAATCATTCTCTCTACTATTATTCTAACATTTTAATATTCTTAAAATAGAGTGGTGATCCTACCTGACCCAAGACATGGAATTTTTACGAAGATTAAATGTCAGGAATTGTGAACAACTGAGTTTAAATGTATTTGGCTAAGGTGTATGTAAACTTCTGACTTTAACTGTACATTGTTTATTCTACTGGAGCTATTAGTTGTGTGTTCCCAGCAATGGTTCCAGCAATTTTGTCACCCTAAGCGAGATCAGAATGTGGAAAAATAGCTTAAGAAATAGGTTCAATTACCAGAGATTCTCACATGGCCCTATTTATATTTGTGAAATCAGTATTACTGGGCTATATCAGCCAATAATAGTTTAAAAGAGAAGCCAGAGTTGCAACAATAGGAGAGTAGACACTTGAGCTTCACTTTAGCTATGTTTTGTAAAAAAAAATTATCCGGGACACTTTGCAGGCAGAGACAAATACATGTGTTATCAATATATATTTCCAGTCAACGTAGTAAACTATAGCCTATCATGGAAGTGGCATATTTCCTTTTCACTGGTTGATGGGGATGATGTCATCGTATTGTGTTTTGTGCCACCCCAGAGCCCAAGGCATATTCCCTACATAGTGCACTATTTTTTAGGGGAAAGGGTTTCGTTTTGGACACATCTCTCTCTCTTACTCTGTTTGCTGCCAAAGGTGTGTGTGTGTGTGTATCATCTATACTGAATGTGGCCCCTTACATTTTTTTAAAAACCTTTTATTTAACTAGTCAAGTCCGTTAACAACAAATTCTTGTTTTCAATGACGGCCTAGGAACAGTGGGTTTAACTGCCTTGTTAATTTCCCTCACATCCGCTACACAATTACATGTTAATGAGAAGTTTACTAGCCAATTGGCCATTTACTTACATGCCCTCCTTCATTAGAAGTTCACAATGACGTGTCGGTCACAAAAAGGTTAATTGAAATGAATGGGAACTGATAAACTGGATCTGACTTATTGATTACCAATCGTCTGCTGCTGCTTTCGGTCTCTGAGTCTCTGCTCTCTGAATATTTAATCCTTTTGACTCGAGTTTCTGTTTAAGTGGGTTTAAAAGTTGTTGTTTTTCACAATGTAAAATGTTGTCTACTTTCAAAGGGGAAAAAGCGAGGGAAGGGAAATTACAGGGTATTTACAAACTCGCAAAGTGCTTACAGGTGACATGTTCTGAATATCAACACTCACTTCTAAGTGGAAATGAACAGAATTGTTATAGAGTATATTATGGAAGAACAGCAAACTGTCTGCAAACAAAGGCAGGCCTCTAAAGTATGCAAATGTTTATTCCATTTTTCTATAATTGACGTCATTATTTTTCCTACAATACAGTCTGTGAACTATAAAAATAAGTAAGTTCAAACTTCCATGCACAAGTTACATAAACGTGGTAAATCTTTCTGGAGCAAGAGCCACACCTCCCTCTCAGTCGTTTCATGATTATGCAAGTCACAGCTGATTACAATTTGTAAAACGTGTATTTTCTGCCCACTTCAATTCACCGCTCACAGGTGAAAGCCAAAGCACAGGTCCTTGTTCCGGGAAAGCAGCATAGACAGGAAGCAGGCAGCATTTATACTGTCCATAAATACCCTCCATGGACATTAGTGCCAGGCAAAGACCATTATCACCTGTGTTGAGTGGTGGGGGTTTTGACGTGGGTGGGAGGGTGAGGCTGATTTCTCAGTAAGAGCCCAGCTGCAGCCTGAGAGAGATGGACAGGAGAAATAGGGCTCAATTTACACCTGGGAGTAGGTGAAAAATGATTGGGTTCAGAGTAGCTTTTATAGGCCGCCAGGACAAAGGTGGCAATTTTCATCCAGGTGAGGTTGGAGGCTGTCGAGGGGGGAGGTCGTACCTCAACTGTTGTGCCAGTTTGAGTTATTTGTGTCAGGGACGGTGGATCTGCCATACCTGACAAGCACAATTGTTTGTCACAATTGTTGCTTTGCTGTTATTGCCGTTCTGCCGTGTCCCTGATTTCCAAACACTTTTTAAAATGTTCATTTTGTTGAATGTTAATGTTGTTTGAGAAATGAGATGCCCCCTTTTCAACTAGCATTTCCATGTGAATGCAGGAGAACTCGTGATGGAGACGCAAATACAGAGAATAACCTTGGGATTAATAGAAATATTGAAAGCTACCATTGTGCCAACTGAAAAAGGAAGAAAGACTTAGCTGTCAGTTGATGCTTCATTAAGAGAGACATCTGTGACGCACAGCTCCTCAACTGTCAATGTTAACTTGTAAGGCGATCAGCACCCATCAGAAGTGTATGTGTGGAGTCATTTTTAACAGAACCACGAGCTGAATGGAAAATGCATGTTTTCAATCATACACCTTAATGTATTGTAAGTCAAGATGGTGTTCAAAAACATAGTAAGAATACCTTTTGAATATGTGAATGGAACATATACTTCAACGCCTTTATATTATAAGCACTAGCACCCGTTGACACACGAGGGAATCGGACATCAAATGTAGAAGAAAGTATAAAGTGTAGATTTTTAAGAGTTAACAACGTCAGAAAGGGACAATCTCAAGTTTAAGGAGCCTTTTGGTCCTAGACTTGGTGCTCCGGCACTGCTTTCCATGCGGTAGCAGAGAGAACAGTCTATGACTTGGGTGACTGGAGTCCCTTTACAATTTTATGGGCTTTCCTCTGGCACAGCCTATTATATAGGTCCTGGATGGCAGGAAGCTTGACCCCAGTGATGTACTGGGCCGTACGCACTTCTCTCTGTAGCGCCTGACGTTCAGATGCTGTGCCGTTGCCATACCAGGCAGTGACTCAACCGGTCAGGATGCTCTCGATGGTGTTGCTGTAGAACTTTTTGAGGATCTGGGGAAGAGGGAGGTGTTTAGTCCCAGGGTCCTTAGCTTAGTGATGTGCTTTGTGGGCAGTATGGTCTTGAACGCTGAGCTCTTGTCAATGAATAGCTTTCTCACATAGGTGTTCCTTTTGTCCAGGTGGGAAAGGGCAGTGCGGAGTGCAATTGGAGATTGCGTCATCTGTTGATCTGTTGGGGCGGAATGCAAATTGGAGTGGATCTAGGCTATCTGGGAGGATGCTGATGTGAGCCATATCCAGCCTTTCAAAGCACTTCATGGCTACTGACGTGAGTGCTACGGGGTAGTAATAATTTATATTAGGTTACCTTCACTTGGTCACCAGTTGGTCCGCACGTGCTTAGAGTACACGTCCTGGTAATCCGTCTGGCCCCGCAGCTTTGTGAGTGTTGACCTGTTTAAAGCTCTCGCTCACATCGGCTACGGAGAGCGTGATCACACAGTTGTTCGGAACAGCTGGTGCTCTCGTGCATACTTCAGTGTTACTTGCCTCGAAGTGAGCATAAAAGGCATTTTGCTCGTCTGGTAGGCTTGCGTCATTGGGCAGCTCGCTTCTGGCAGCTCGCTTCTTTTAGTCCGTAATTGTTTTCAAGCCCTGCCACATCGTCGGATGCATAGTAGGATGTAGTAGGATTGCTTGTTCATCTGAGGACATAGCGGGATTTCTTAGGAGTGTCCGGATTAGTGTCCCGCTCCTTGAAAGCAGCAGCTCTAGCCTTTAGTTCGATGTGCATGTTGCCTGTAATCCATGGCTTCTGGTTGGGATATGTCACTGTGGAGACGATGTCGTCGATGCACTTATTGATGAAGCCGGTGACTGAGGTGGTATACTCCTCAATGCCATTGGATGAATAGCATAGCATAGCATAGCATCCATGTCATCTGACCACTTCCATATTGAGCTGGTACTTCCTGCTTTAGTTTTTGCTTGTGAGCAGGAATCAGGAGGATATAATGGTCTGATTTGCGAGATGGAGGGCGGGGGAGAGCTTTGTATGGGTCTCTGTGTGTGGAGTAAAGGTGTTTTTTTCCCCTCTTGTTGCGCATGTGACATGCTGGTAAAAATGTGGTTAAACTGATTTAAGTTTGCCTGCATTAAAATTCCCTGCCACTAGGAGTGCCGATTCTGGATGAGCATTTTCTTGTTTGCTTATGGCCTTGTGCAGTTGGTTAAGTGTGGTCTTAGTGCCAGCATCGGTCTGCTTGATGAGAACTCTCTTGGTACATAATGTGATCTACAGCTTATCATAAGGTACTCTACCTCAGGCGAGCAATACCTCAAGGACTTCTTTAATTTTAGACATTGTGCACCAGCTGTTATTTGATAAATAGACTCTCACCCCCACCCCTCGTCTTACGTAGCTTCTCTGTTCTGCTGGTGCATGGAAAATCCCGCCAGCTCTATATTATCCGTATTGTCGTTCAGCCACGACTCGGTAAAACATACAATATTAGTTTTTAAGGTTATCCTCCCGTTGGAAGGATAACCTTAATCGTGGGTCATCAATTTTATTTTCCAATGATTGCACGTTAGCCAATAGAATGGATGTCAGTGGGAGTTTACTCACTCGCCTACAAATTCTCAGAAGGCAGCCCAACCTCAGCCCCATTTTCTCCGTCTTTTCTTCATGCAAATGACGGGGATTTCTTCCAGTTCGAAGTGAGTAATCGCTATTCTTTTCGGTGATAAGAGGCGGTAGCAGCAACATTATGTACAAAATAAGTTTTAAAAAATTATTAACAACGGCAAAAAAAAATAGCACAGTTGGTTAGGAGCATGTAACAACAATTACCATCCTCATCAGAGTTGTCTAGTATGCAAATAAAACATGACCAGAATGACCAATACCAGACAAAGCACAAACAATATCACAAAAACAGACCAACAGACACAATGTAAACATTTCGGACAAAAATTGAGAATTGGTTATTCTTGAATGTGGGTGAAATAGCGGTTGTCTGTTTCTTGTTGAGTAGTTATGGAATTTATATGTGGTGGTGACGACATAGGTTTTGAAGAAAGAGGTTAAGTGAATTAAAGAAACATAAACAAATGGATCAACTTGAAGATAATTTATTTGAGAAATATTCATGAGTCCTAATTGTTTGAAAAGTGGTCCTGAATGGTCTCTAAAACCAGCAGATGATGTTATTCTTACAGAGTGTTTCTGCAGGCGATGGAATGATAGTAGTTGGATATGGTGTGTGTTGGCCCATGTAATGTTACAGTAACTGCTGAATGGTAAGGTAATTGTGTAATAGAGACTGAAAGCAGTGCTTCTGTTCATGAGAAAGCTCATTTTGCCAAGTATCCCCATATTGTTGGTGATCTTATAGGTTATTTTCTTTGTGTGGTTTCCCTTGACAATTCCTAATCAATCAAAACACCAAGAAAGCCGGTTGTGCGGGCTTGAAGTATATTATCAATATGGACCCCTATATAGTCTATTGTATTTTCTCTTCTCTTCTCTCTTGTATTTTCTCTTCTCTTGGACCAAATAATATTTATTTATATATTTTTGATATTCAGTGACAATGTGTTGATGGGGATCTACTCCCAGACCTGGACTAAAGCATCCGCCAACTCCTGGACAGTCTGTGGTGCAACGTGGTGTTGGTGGATGGAGCGAGACATGATGTCCCAGATGTGCTCAATTGGATTCAGGTCTGGGGAACGGGCGGGCCAGTCGATAGCATCAATGCCTTCCTCTTGCAGGAACTGCTGACACATTCCAGCCACATGAGGTCTAGCATTGTCTTGCATTAGGAGGAACCCAGGGCCAACCGCACCAGCATATGATCTCACAAGGGGTCTGAGGATCTCATCTCGGTACCTCATGGCAGTCAGGCTACCTCTGGTGAGCACATGGAGGGCTGTGCGGCCCCCCAAAGAAATGCCACCCCACACCATGACTGACCCACCGCCAAACTGGTCATGCAGGAGGATGTTGCAGGCAGCAGAACGTTCTCCACAGCGTCTCCAGACTCTGTCACGTCTGTCACATGTGCTCAGTGTGAACCTGCTATCATCTGTGAAGAGCTCAGGGCGCCAGTGGCGAATTTGCCAATCTTGGTGTTCTCTGGCAAATGCCAAACGTCCTGCACGGTGTTGGGCTGTAAGCACAACCCCTGCCTGTGGACGTCAGGCCCTCATACCACCCTCATGGAGTCTGTTTCTGACCGTTTGAGCAGACACATGCACATTTGTGGCCTGCTGGAGGTCATTTTGCAGGGCTCTAGCAGTGCTCCTCCTGCTCCTCCACAAAGGCGGAGGTAGCGGTCCTGCTGCTGGATTGTTGCCCTCCTACGGCCTCCTCCACTTCTCCTTATGTACTGGCCTGTCTCCTGGTAGCACCTCCATGCTCTGGACACTATGCTGACAGACACAGCAAACCTTCTTGCCACAGCTCGCATTGATGTGCCATCCTGGATGAGCTGCACTACCTGAGCCACTTGTGTGTGTTGTAGACTCCGTCTCATGCTACCACTAGAGTGAAAGCACAGCCAGGAAGCATAGGAACTGAGAAGTGGTCTGTGGTCACCACCTGCAGAACCACTCCTTTATTGGGGGTGTCTTGCTAATTGCCTATAATTTCCACCTGTTGTGTCTTCCATTTTCACAACAGCATGTGGAATTTATTGTCAATCAGTGTTACTTCCTAAGTGGACAGTTTTTAAGTTCACAGAAGTGTGATTGACTTGGAGTTACATTGTGTTGTTTAAGTGTTCCCTTTATTTTTTTGAGCAGTGTATATAGAGTACAGGGAACATAAGGTTGAATATATTATTATAGACCTGCTAGATCTACTGTCTCTTTTTATATTATGACATTTCAGCTATATCTACTGTCTCTATTATATTATGACAGACCAGCTAGATCTACTGTCTTTATTATATTACAACAGACCAGCTGTATCTACTGTATCCATTTCACTTTGGCCATTGTTGTGGGCCTGCCCTCCCCTCAACAGCCTCAAATAGGCTATTTCATGTGGGTTGGGGTGGGGCGGCAGACACATTTTCATCACTTTTCATTACATTTCATTACATCATTTTATCACATTTCATTACAATACATTTTTATACATTGCTTCTAAAATAAAATAAAAATCACAAATAATATTTTATATTATTAATTTCAAACAAGGGCACCAGTCCAAAACGGTGACATTGTTCCTCTTCTGCAGGCACCGTTACAGATGATACACAGTGGCTACAACAGTGTCCTCTCCGTTCAAAATATATTCCTCCACTTGGGAATCGCTAAATGAATCGTCCTACAACAATCTCTGTCTCACTTTTCAGATCAATTTCTTCTAAAATTGTGTGTACATCTGTATATCTAGACTTGTGTAACAATGAGCATTGGGATTGCAAACAGACGAAGATCGTCAAAGGTAAACTATTTATTTTAATGCAGTTTGTGATTGTTACGCTTGTGCTGGTTGAATTTTTTATATTTCTTATAGGGCTCTATACTCAGATAATCGCATCGTATTCTTTCGCAGTAAATCATTTTTAAAATCTGACAATGCAGTTGGATTAGCAAGATTCTAGGCATTCGATACATGTGAGACACTTGTATTTTCATGAATGTTTAATATGACTATTTATGTAGCGATCACCGTATATTGTGGAATTTCAGCCCGCTACCGGGTTCCGTGCTCAGAGAGGTTAAGCACATTGCTTATCTTTACAGCAGGAGTATAGCCTACCTGGCTGGCATGAAAATGAACCACACGAAAGCGTCTTCCATTCGCTATTTACGTGCAGAGATAACATGTATTTTTTTCCCCCTGCCCTTGTTTCTAGACCGGTGCATGATAATGGTCCATTCAGAATCTAAACGAATTTCACAAATGTATTATTTAGTAAATGCAAAAGGAAAAATGAAATCAAGAATAGTCCGAGGTGTGACAATGTTAGCCTATCACTTGTGAATTATATATTATCACTTGTGAATGATGCCCCGCTTAAGGCAAGAAACACCTCATGTAGCCTAGCCCATAGGCCTACAGTACCAGTCAAAAGTTTAGACAAACCTACTCATTCAAGAGTTTTTCTTTATTTTTGCTATTTTCTACATTATAGAATAATAGTGAAGACAGCCAAACTATGAAATAACACATATGGAATCATGTAGGAACCAAAAAAGTGTTTTAGATTATTCAAAGTAGCCACCCATTGCCTTGATGACAGCTTTGTACACGCTTGGCATTTTCTCAACCATCTTCAGAACTGGCCTTGATTGCGAGTCCCATAGGGCGGTGCACAGTTGGCCCAGCGTCGTCCGGGTTAGGGTTTGGCCGGGGTAGGCCGTCATTGTAAATAAGAATTTGCTCATAACTGTATTGTCTTGTTAAATAAAGATGAGGTAGTCACCTGGAATGCATTTCAATTAACAGGTGTTCCTTGTAAAAAGTTAATTTGTGGAATTTCTTTCCTTAATGCGTTTGAGCCAGTTGTGTTGTGGCAAGGTAGGAGTGATATACAGAAGATCACCCTATTTGGTAAAAGACTAAGTCTATATTATGGGAAGAACAGCTCAAATAATGTTTTCTTAGTTTTGAAAAAAATATTTATTTTACTGGCTGCTTTGGCAGAAATACTGCAATGTTGCAAAGTACATACAACTTTGTACATCTCTTTGTCCAGAAATGAAGACAAGTGTTCCCAGTTTATTCTGGGAATCTTTGTTTCTTTTGGTCAGAAGTCTTTTCAAAGTATTTTTAAAGAACAGTGCCAAGGATGAAGGATGTAGAAACAGCACTCGACTACACTCAGACACACTCCAGTAAATGTAGGGAAACTTTCAAAACATTTTAGGGGAACTTTCAAAAGCTTCTCAAGGCTTTGGAAGTTCTTTGCCTGTTGTCATCAACTTGGATTTGCGTTCCACTCAATTAACACATTTGAACATCCAAGGCTTGCTTACTTGTACCGAGTCCGAACCCTTGAATTAAAGTAGATTCAAACTCATTAATAATGTTGGGCCCTAATAATTAGGCAATGAAAGGGATGTTTAACAAAACTGTGAAAAGAAACAAAAGTCTTTAATTTGAATATTGTCTTATTTTCTTGTCTTCAACAGTTTCAGAATCTAAAGGGTACACAAACCTTTCAAGCCTTTTAAGTTGTCAGCATTGACAAATGTGGGCTGATCTCAGACTTGTTCAC
This sequence comes from Oncorhynchus mykiss, assembly GCF_057628025.1. Taxonomy (NCBI): domain Eukaryota; kingdom Metazoa; phylum Chordata; class Actinopteri; order Salmoniformes; family Salmonidae; genus Oncorhynchus; species Oncorhynchus mykiss. The sequence continues at coordinate 23,486,699 of NC_143038.1, forward strand.
ATAATGGATTACAATAATTTGTCCGAGGAACTTATCTGTCAAGAGGTTTATCGTCAAATAATTTCATGACAGCCATCACAATCAATATGGCCCAGAATAGAAAACTGACATGAGAAATCCCAGGACAGAAAAGAACAACAACCACACAAACTTATAGGGGTGTCTGAGGGTCCCACCTTCGTACCACCTGGAGCGACTGACCATAATCAATAAGCTGTACCCTAAAACAATGGCACAACCCTCAGTAGGAACCAAAGGCCATTCATTGCATATTGCAAAAGACCAACAGCCTTAAGTCCTGGAAGTGTCTGAATTTCCAGCTCTGTTTATCGTTAGAGGCAGTGAGATTGTGGGAGGTAATGTGTGACAGACAGGCTGATATTCCAAGCGTGTTTTTCCTCTTCACTGTACAAGCTTAGGTAGATGCGAGTATGCTAAGTTCGGCTGGAGTCCATCTGGCCTGTCAGATGGGTATCAGGGCCTCTGCCTGGTGGGACTGGCTGTCCTGTCTCCTCCCCTGTGTGTCGACGGGTGGGCATGTGTGTGTGACACAGTGTGTGTTCATACGTATGTGTGTGTGTGTACCCAGGTGAGTCAGGGAGGCTGGAGTGTGACGAGGCTGCTGCATGCTCTCAGCAGGCTCATGTCAGGCCAACATGCCAGTGATGGCTGTCAGAAGGAGAGGGGGCCGTGTGCAGCCAGCATTACCGGAGGCCTCTGCTCCGTTCCACTAGAGCTCCAGAGTCTGCATCCCCATAGAATACAGTAAAATACTACTTGAGTAAAAGTCTAAAAGCACTTGTTTTTAAATATACTTAAGTATCTAAAGTAATTTTACATTTCTTATATAAAGCAAACCAGACAGCACAATTGTCTTGTGTTTTTTTTTTACAACTAATGGATAGCCAGGGGCAAACTCCAGCACTCAGACATCATTTCCAAAAGAAACGTGTGTTGAGTGAGTCTTCCATATCAGAGGCAGTAGGGATGACCATTTTTGTTCTCTTGATTCAGTAAGTGTGTGAATTGGACCATTTGAAAAATATAATGAGTACTTTTGGGTGTCAGGGAAAATGTAAAAAGTGCAATATTTTCTTTAGGAATGTAGTGAAGGTAAAGTTGTCAAATATAAATACCTAAGTACAGATACCCCAAAAACTACTTAGGAAGTACCGTAAAGTATTTTTTACTTAAATACTTTATACCACTGCATCCCATCACCGCCCCACCACACTCCACTGAGACCCTGCTCTTATGGGCTCAGCTGTAACTCTTTGTCCTCTGCCTTTGAACAGTTCCAACCCTTTGCGCCTAAGAGGAGAAATCGAAGACAAATATCCTTTCCCCCCCTTTTTTCCCCTTCCCAAGCCCAATTTGAAAACTTTTCCTGCAAAGCCCATTTCTTATACCTCACATAATCTCCTGATCAGTCTGGAAGTGCACGGCAATTTTCCGGTGTGGAGTAAGAGTGATTACCGCAGCAAATCCTGACAGATAATACTGAAGAGATTAGAGATCATAAGAGTGATAACAATGGAGGTAATTCACGTTGCCCTCGTGCCCAGGGAAAAGACAGACGTCTTCCCAGGTATTCTCTCATCTCTCAGTCAAGACACATAGACGCCTAAGGAGAATTTTACACATCCTTTCATTCCCTTTTTTCCCCATTGTTGTTCAGCTGAACGTGATTGACTCGGGAGTCGGATGTTGATTATATACAGGCATGGTACCAAAATGACCTACTTGAGCTAGATGTATACTGAGATAGTAGTCATGAGTATAACTGATAGAGGGACACCATTACAAACAGTATATGTTCCATGAATGAACATCTTTCTATTTTTACCATTATCTACAGTACCAGTCAAAAGTTCCTTTTCTTTTGGACTGGTGCTGTATATCATTAATTCTGTTGAAACTCAAACTTAGTAAGATTAGTAATCAGGTGCTAGTCTCTGAGTGGAATTACTTTGTTTCATAGACAGAACAGCAGAACATATTGAGAGGTCTGTACACACAGCTGCACACTGCCGAGACTCAGGGGAGACGTACCAGCCTGCATACTAATCCGCGTTGCGGGACCCCCGCTGAGTCCCTCTTTGGTTCTGATATAACTTGGTAACTTAACTACCATCCACTGGCCCTCGTGTCAGCTGCATTATAGAAATAACGAGCCTTCTGACTTGAGTAATGACAGACATAATAAATACTTCAGGATCTGGACATAGATGAAAAAAACAGGAACGAGCCAAGGGAAAGAGAGTAAATCAATATTATTTACTGCCCGTGAAGACATTTTTTCAGAGTCTAGCGTTAGTTTCACTTTAAAACATTTAAAACATAGTGTTCACTTGAAGCACCTTGATTCGAGGGGAAGGCTGCCACCGTGTTATGGTCCCGGGGAGATGAGGGATACTTCTTTCCCCAGGTCCGTTTGGGACTTGGGATGGACTGCTAATCCCCAACCCACCGCGCTACTTAAGTGGAGCAGTTAAACGGTTGAAGGAGGCTGACGTGCTCTCCGGATATCGGCTAAGACACAGAAATGTGTAGCCCTTTTAAGGCTTGTTGTGATGTTTCCTGGCTCCTCATAGTGCTCGCTTGGCGATTCCTCCATTCCTTGATGTCACGCTGACTTCCCCAAAGTTGAATTAGAAATTGAGGGGGTTATGCGAGTGAAAGGGGCAATTCCACTAAGTGAACAAAACTCACAACATGCAAGTACATACACACACCTTCACACAATTGTGTCTGAAAAGATCTTGACAAAGGAACATCAGGTTCCTAAACACAGAAAGTTCTGGAGGTGAAATGTGTTTGAATATCCTGTAGGTGCTTTCAGAGACTGCAAAGGTAGTAGATCACTTTTTAACATGTGAAATAACTAGATATTTCAGTGACATCAACAACAGATGTGCCAAAGCTTTGCAATGACTACTACAGAAATGACCTTTCAAACGAATGAACACAAACACAAAATGTTCTGAAGGCAATCTTGTTAAAAAACCTGAGATGCATTCAGACTCCACATAGGTTTTATGTTTGTCCTTTCTTAACTTCAACAACAGATGTGCCAGACCTTTGCGATGGCTAGAGCGAAACAGCCTATCATACTGAATGGCTGTGGGACCACTGATAAAAAAAACAGTAACAATGACACACAGATAGAAAATGGCCTCCCCTGCTTTCTGCAGCTGTGGGAGAAGCTTTCCTATTTCAACGTTGAGCTCATAAAAGTGTTGTGTACAGGTGTATGTGTTGCCTCAGGTCTCTAGACGGTATTGATAACAGTAAGGTCTGAGAAGTTTCAACTTTCCAGAGGGTTGTTGATTCATTTTCTGGTGGATGTATGCTCTTCTGCTGTTTGCAAATAACTTCAACTGAGGTCCATCTATTTTTCTATTACAGGAAGCTAGCGAGCTGTATTCGCTGTGTAATAGAATGAGAGAGAGGAGAGGTAGATAGAAGGGAGGGAGAGGGGAGGTAGAGCGACAGAAAGAGAAAATATGTATTAGCCTGCCATAGCCTGAGGGACACTGAATAATATCTGCATAGTAAGCAGTAACTGACTTAGTTATTATTAGTATTATTATTGTTCCAAATAGTAGTGGTTTGGGTAGAAGGGGTGATGGTACCAGTAGTTATTTAATGATGGTATTGATTGTGGTGGTAGTATTAATGATGGTCGTAGTATTGATGTAATGGTGATGATCAGTTTTAGTAGGTAGAGATATTAGAGGTAGAAATGCTACTAGTGGTAATGGTGGTGGTATTAGTAGGGATAGTTGTAGTATTAGTGTTAATAATAGTGGTGGTAGCATTCATTTTAGTAGTAATAATAGTAGCATGTTCATTTTCGGGTCTGTACTGAACTCGGGTCTGTAGTGAACTCGGGTCTGTAGTGATGCCTCTAGCACAGCGATGCACTGCTTTAGACCTCTGAGCCACTCGGGAGGCCCTATTTTTACTGTTTTACTACTGCTACCATTTTATTGTTATTTCTATTATTAACTTCTGTTATTATTAAGTACAATTTTATATTATTATTCTTCATAATGTTATTTCAATGTATATTTTTTTATTATACATGGTTTGTTTGGCAATATTGACACAATGTTTTTCATGCCAATAAAGCAGCTGAAATTGAATTTGAAATAGGAATTGGTCTGTGGAAGACAAAGGTGAGCGAGAGAGACAGAGCTACAGTGACGGAGAGAAAGAGACTGGAGTCTGAATGAAGAGTGAAGTGATCAGTGAGTCAAGCTGTCTGCCAGCGCTCGTCCTGATTAGCATCTCCCCTGAATATCCCATTAATCACCCGCCTTCAATCCCCTTACTAAAGCCTGCATTATGGATGACGATGGAACTGCGACTTAGTCATTCTCTAAGAGCTAGCCTCTGAGCACACTAAACCCCCTTGTCGATATCTCAGGGTTTCCCCTCTTTTTCTCAACTTGTTTTCTGTTTTCTGAGGCTGTGTGTCTACACACGTCAGCTTCGGCAATTTTTTTGTTGTTGCCTCAAACATAAAAGCTCTCCTTTACAACATGTAGGGTTAGAAGTGTTCAGGGTTTGCCCTTAGGGCAAACCGAAAACAAACATTAAACTTAAAGGTCAAATTCTTTACTTTCCCTCAAGTTTTTACGCTACAACCCCGTACTTTACCTCCACATTTCATGTTCAAAACATTTTTTTGTGGATCGGCACAAAAACGTATCAAATTGATGTTGTTTACATTTTTGGGTTTTGGCCTTTGAAGGTATTTACCGGTTGTTAGGCTATTGAGCTTAATAGAAAATGTGTGTTGCCTATAATAGGTCTTATGTAGGCCAATAGGAAACTCTGGAGCCATTGGAGGGGTTGAAACCGACACAAATAAACCAGAGCTGTAATGTATGGTTGTGGGGGGAGAAGTGTACCTGTCTGAACCCATAAACACACACACACTGAGCCTCATTTGAGTGGAGGCCTGGTGCCCAGAGGAACGCCTGCCCTTGTGTTCTCCTTGTGTGCCGGGCAAAACCCTGACCTGCTTTCACAATGTACTGCAGTCAACAGGATGACCCCAGGTGTACCTCCCACACATACCTCTCCCCTCCCCCTTCACACACACACACACACACACACACACACACACACACACACACACACACACACACACACACACACACACTGTGCACATGCCGATATTCGCATATATACGCTCACAAGCATACACACGGACACACACACAGAGCCTGGAATGAATGCAAGTGCCCATGCTGTCTGTTCAAATCAGTCCAACCTTCCCTGAACCAATTGTGTTCAATTAAAGGCAAATTTGTCACTGTTTTGCGTCCCTCTGTCACCCATACAGGTTCCGGCAGTAGGTGGGTTTACTTCATTACCCCACTATGGCAGAGCCCAGGGGAGGCAAGATCTCAAGTGCCAAACCCCTGACAAATGTTCACCTTGACGCACGTCTGAGCCGTTCAATAGAAATCGGGGAAAGCAATCAATCATTGTCAGAGGAAAACAGCAGGAAAAGCGCAAGCTAGGCCGGGGGGACTTGTTGCGTTTCCAATTCTGTCCCGAGTCAGGGCGAATCGAGGTCCTAGCTGTGGGACTAGATAGATAATCTCCTTTTGATGAGAAGAGAACACAGCAAACCAAAATTGGTTCTGTGAAAGTTACCAGAACATTAATTAAGTAAAGGCAAATGTTCTCGTAACACAAAAACTGTCCATTTGTGCTGATGATTATACAATATTTGTATAAAACATTCGCCTGATGGTGCAAGAACGTTTCCAGAACACATTTAGTCTGTTCTTTAATTAAAGGTTTCCAGAATGTTTCATTAGGTTGTGGGAGCAGACTGGTTGGAACATTGTGGGGACATCACAAAATATATGTTCCCAAAACTGTCCAGTTGTGTGGATGATTATACAATGTTTATTTTAGGGTGCCAAAAACATAAACCAGAAGTTAAAACTACACTACTGTTCAAAAGTTTGGGGTCACTTAGAAAGAAAGAAAGAAAAGCACATTTTTTGTCCATTATGGCATCAAATTGATCAGAAATACAGTGTAGATATTTGTTAATGTTGTAAATGACTATTGAAGCTGGAAACAGCTGATAAAAAAACAAAAATGAACATCTATATACAGAGGCCCATTATCAGCAACTATCACTCCTGTGTTCCAATGGCACGCTGTGTTAGCTAATCTAAGTTTATCATTTTAAAAGGCTAATTGATCATTAGAAAACGTTCTTTGTTTTTGGCCATTTTGAGCCTGTAATCAAACCCACAAATGCTGATGCTCCAGATACTCAACTAGCCTAAAGAAGGCCAGTTTTATTGCTTTTTTAATCAGAACACATTTTTCAACTGTGCTAACATAATGGCAAAAGGGTTTTCTAATGATCAATTAGCCTTTTAAAATGATAAACTTGGATTAGCTAACACAACGTGCCTTTGGAACACAGGAGTGATGGTTGCTGATAACGGGCCTCTGTACTCCTATGTAGATATTCCATAGAAAATCTGCCGTTTCCAGCGAGAATAGTCATTTACAACATTAACAATGTCTACGCTGTATTTCTGATCAATTTGATGTTATTTTAATCGACAAAAATGTGCTTTTCTTTCAAAAACAAGGACCTTTCTAAGTGATCCTAAACGTTTGAATGGTAGTATATGTTCTTTAATAGTTCCTAACACATTTCTATAGGTTGTGGTACCATTGTGGGGATTTGACAAGAAAGATGTTGCCAAAACACAAAAACTGTGCTGATTACAATGTTTTTATTAGGTTGAAAAAACATTTGCTTGGTGTTGCAATGTTCTTTAAAAGTTCCCAAAACATTTAATTTGGTTGTGGGTACATTAAAGGAGAGATTCCCAAAACACAAAATCTGTCCTCTTGTTCCTGCAATGTTAGAAACATGGTGCACAAAACATTCCCTCAGTGTTCTAAGAATGTTCCCAAAATGATCAAATTATGTTTTGAACAGTCCATGGAGGTTTATTTAATGTGTTAGTGTTATCTTACTGTTTGTGGGACGTTATCATCCGAATTTTAGCTCAAACCCTAACTAGAACGTAATGGGAATGTTCACTGATGTTCTGGGAAAGTTCCTGGTCTACTGGGTTGTTTGTAGTTATCAGTAGGTGAGCGAAACAAACGTCAAGACCTGGTCTGACTGACAATGCTCACAAAGTGCTATGCTACATTGAAGGAATGTTTTTGTTTTGTTGAAATAAATAATTCAGGAATTCCATTTAAACTTAGTTCCACAGCATTTTCTTACCCTAAATTCATATTTAATAAAAAGTCTAACATTTGAAATGTGTCTTTCATAAGGTGTTCTCACTGACACTGCTGACTGATCAAGGCTTGGTAGGTAGGAAATCCATAATGCTAATTCATGTGGCGCTACATTGATCTTGGCACTGCTAATCGACTGCTGTTTGTTTCTGTAACCGATGGTGCCTAATGATGGCCTGTAACCATGAATAACCCAGCAGCGACCTGCAGCATCCCTCTCCATCTGTTGCTTCTGTTATATATGAAGGCTGTCACATACATGGGAGGAATATCAAGTCAGCGCTGTAGCCCCAAGGGGTTCGGTGTGTGTTCTCTCTCTCTCTCTCTCTCTCTCTCTCTCTCTCTCTCTCTCTCTCTCTCTCTGTGTATTGCATACTTTAGCTGGGGTTGGATGGGAGTTTGTGTGTGTGGGGGGGGGTTGTAATCTGAATGTTCTGTTTTGCTATTCACCAACAGTCAGACACAGACGGAATTTTTTATTTAACGAGGCAGTCACTACTAGGATAATACACTACTAGGGTCTGAATAGGTGAGTCAGAGTCCGTACTCTTCCCCCTCTCTAAAAGTTGGCACATTGGGAACGTAGTGAGTGGAGTATGTGGCACTCACTGTGATGCTTTAGTGGCATTTATAATTGCTTTCACACTTTATTCGGGTAGTCTGGATTTTCCAGCTGTAGATGCTCTACAGATAGTAATACTATCCACAAGCTGTTTATTAACAACTGCTTGCAAAGGTTAGGGTTAGGTTTATAATAAGGTTAAAGTTTAGGGTTAGGATATTTTTTATTTATTTAACCAGGTAGGCCAGTTGAGAACAAGTTCTCATTTACAACTGCGACCTGGCCAAGATAAAGCAAAGCGGTGTGACACAAACAACACAGAGTTACACATGGAATAAACAAACGTACAGTCAATAACACAATAGAAAAAATAATATATACAGTGTGTGCAAATGGTGTGAAGCGGTAAGGCAATAAATAGGCCATAGTAGCGAATTAATTACAATTTAGCAAATTAACAGTGGAGTGATAGATGTGCAGATGATGTTGTGCAAGTAGAAATACTGGTGTGCAAAAGAGCAAAAAAGTAAATAAAAATTATATGGGGATGAGGTGGGTAGATTGGATGGGCTATTTACAGATGTGCTGTGTACGGCTGCAGCGATCGGTTAGCTGCTCAGATAGCTGATGTTTGAAGTTAGTGAGGGAGATATAGGTCTCCAACTTCAGCGATTTTTGCAATTTGTTCCAGTCATTGGCAGCAGAGAACTGGAAGGAAAGGCGGTGAAAGTAGGTGTTGGCTTTGGGGATGACCATTGAGATATACCTGCTGGAGCACGTGCTTTTGTAAATTACATCATCGAAGTAGTGATGCAAGTCGGGCGGGCAGGTTCGGACAGTGATTGGTTGAAGAGCATGCATTTAGTTTTACTAGCGTTTAAGAGCAGTTGGAGGCTACGGAAGGAGTGTTGTATGGCATTGAAGCACGTTTGGAGGTTTGTTAACAGTGTCCAAAGAAGGGCCAGATGTATACAGAATGGTGTCGTCTGCGTAGAGGTGGATCAGGGAATCACCAGCAGCAAGAGCGACATCATTGGTATATACAGAGAAAAGAGTCTGCCCGAGAATTGAACCTTGTGGTAACCCCATAGAGACTGCCAGAGGTCTGGAGAACAGGCCCTCTGATTTGACACACTGAACTCTGTCTGAGAAGTAGTTGGTGAACCAGGCGAGGCAGCCTTGAGAAACCAACGCTGTTGAGTCTGCCGATAAGAATATGGTGATTGACAGAGTCAAAAGCCTTGGACAGGTAGATGAATACAGTTGCACAGTACTGTCTTTTATCGATGGCAGTTATGATATTGTTTAGGACCTTGAGCGTGGCTGAGGTGCACCCGTGACCAGCTCGGAAACCAGATTGCACAGCGGAGAAGGTACGGTGGGATTTGAAATGGTCAGTGATCTGTTTATTAACTTGGCTTTCGAAGACATTAGAAAGGCAGGGCAGGATGGATATAGGTCTGTACCAGTTCGTGTCTAGAGTGTCACCCCCTTTGAAGAAGGGGGGGATCTCGGATGATACGAAAGAGAGGTTGAACAGACTGGTAATAGGGGTTGCAACAATGGCGGCGGATAATTTTAGAAAGAGAGGGTCCAGATTGTCTAGCCCAGCTGATTTGAACGGGTCCAGGTTTTGCAGCTCTTTCAGAACATCTGCTGTCTGGATTTGGGTGAAGGAGATGCTGGGGAGGCTTGGTCAAGTATCTGCGGGGGGTGCGGCGCTGTTGGCCGGGGTTGGGGAGCCAGGAGAAAAGCATGGCCAGTAGTAGAGAAATGCTTATTGACATTCTCGATTATTGTGGATTTATCGGTGTTGACATTGTTTCCTAGCCTCAGTGCAGTGGGCAGCTGGGAGGAGGTGCTCTTATTCTCCATGGACTTTACAGTGTCCCAAAACGTTTTGGAGTTCGATCTACAGGATGCAAATTTCTGTTTGAAAAAGCTTGCCTTTGGTTTCCTGACTGACTGCGAGTATTGGTTCCTGTTTTTGTGCTGGTCGAGGGCAGTCAGGTCTGGAGTGAACCAAGGGCTATATCTATTCTTAGTTCTACATTTTTTGAAAGGGGCGTGCTTATTTAAGATGGTGAGGAAATTACTTATAAGGAACGACCAGGCATCCTCTACTGACGGGATGAGGTCAATACTCAATACTCCAACACTCAGACATAATTCACAAATGAATATGTTTAGTGAGTCCACCAGATCAGAGGCAGTATTAATGACCAGGGATGTTCTCTTGATAAATGTGCGAATTGGACCATTTTCCTGACCTGCTAAGCATTCAAAATGTAACAAGTACTTTTCGATGTCAGGGGAAATGTATAGAGTAAAAAGTACATCTATTTCTTTCGGAATGTGTGAAGTAAAAGTAGTCTCTGCAGCACTCTACCATTCAGGCATTTATGGTAGAGTGGCCAGACGGAAGCCACTCCTCAGTAAAAGGCACATGACAGCCCGCTTGGAGTTTGCCAAAAGGCACCCAAAAGACTCAGACCATGAGAAACAAGATTCTCTGGTCTAATGAAACCAAGATTGAACTCTTTGGCCTGAATGCCAAGCAGAGGAAACCTGGCACCATCCATACGGTGAAGCACGGTGGTGGCAGCATCATGCTGTGGGGATGTTTTTCAGCAGCAGGGACTGGGAGTACAACAAGATCCTTGATGAAAACCTGTTCCAGAGCACTCAGGGCTACAGACTGGGGTGAAGTTTCCAATAGGACAACGACCCTAAGCCCACAGCCAAGACAACGCAGGAGTGGCTTTGGGGCACGTCTGTGAATGTCCTTAAGTGGCCCAGCCAGACCCCGGACTTGTACCTGGTCAAACATGTCTGGAGAGACCTGAAAATAGCTGTGCAGCGGCGCTCCCCATCCAACCTGACAGAGCTTGAGAGGATCTGCAGAGAAGAATGGGAGAAACTCCCCAAATACAGGTTTGACACGATTGTAGCGTCATACCCAAGAAGACTTGAGGTTGTAATCGCTCCCAAAGGTGCTTCAACAAAGTACTGAGTAAAGGATCTGAATAATGACATAAATGTCATTTTTCATTTTTTTTCTTCATTTTTTTTGTTTTTGCAGACATTTCTAAAAACCTGTTTTCACTTTGTCATTCTGGGGTGTTGTGTGTAGATTGATAATTTGTTTTACATTTAATCCATTCGAAAATAAATCTAAATGTGGAAAAGGTCAAGGGGCAGACTCTATAATACTCCATTTTTTTACCTTTCTGTCTTCGCTTCCAGATTTGACCTCACTCTTTTTAATCTTGGGAGGCCATTTTAATTGCTCGCTTAGTCCTACTTTGGATTGTTCCTCCAACAAACATTAGGACACCTTCTAGGTCTGCTAAAGTTATCCAAACTTTTCTTGAAGAGTTTGACGTTACAGACCCATGACCAAATTCATTTTCTTCCATGTCCATCACACTGATACCCGCGTTGATTCATTCTTCATAGACTACAGACTTCTCCCCTCTGTATGCTCATACAATTCCATTGTCATATCTGATCATGCCCCTCTGACTTTAGAGCTATCAGTTGGTGGTGGGACTGAGCTTTGTGTACCTTGGCATTTTAATACGTGTTTGCTGTCTGATGAAAGTTTTGTCAACTTTCTGACTGCTCAGATTTGTTTTTATAGTTACCAACGACACCCCCAACGTTTCACCATTTGTTCTGCGGGAGACTTTTAAGGCCTACATTACAGTTCAAATGATGTCATATACTCGTTTTGAAAGAAACAATTGGAAAAAGAGGCTCTTAGACAATACTTACGCAACCTCATTGCCAAATTGAGGAACTGCTGATTAAGTTGCGACATACTCACTATGAGTATTGTGACAAGGCAAGTAAATTGCTTTCTCATCAACTTGGCCATGCTTCCTCTGCTCAACAAATTTCTCAAATTCAAAAACCTACAGGTGCAGCAATAGATCCCCAGCTAATAAATAATCAGTTTAAGGACTTCTATGCCTCTGTATACACTTCAGAACAGTCAGCTGACCCCTCGTCTCTTGAAACATTTTTTATACTCTAACTGTCCCAACCATAGGTTCCTCCAATTGAAGCTTGGAGACTGAATCAATCACCAAGAGATTTCAGATGCGGCACGTGCAATGCAAGGTGGTAAATGTCCTGGACCAGATGGTACCCAATCTAATTTTACAAGAGGTTTCTGATAAATTTGCCCCGCTCTTGATTAGTATGTTTATTGAATCCTTTGAATAAGTCTCTCTCCCTCAATCCTTGACACAGGCCGCCACTTCAATGATATTGAAAAATAATAAATACCCTCTCTCCTGTGGGTCCTATCGCCCAATCTCATTGCTCAATGTGGATGTGAAGCTCTTAGCTAAACTATTAGCTATGCTTTTGTAGTTGGTTTTACCATCTGTTATTTCCTCTGACCAGAAAGGTTTTTATAAAAAATAGACATTATTTCTCAAATATCAGAAGACTTTTTAATGTTTTGTATAAACTCCCCGAGATTCTAATCTCTCTAAATGCTGAGAAGGCTTTTGATAGAGTGGAGTGGGGATACCTTTTTTATACTCAAGAAAAATGTGGCTTTGGCAAAAAAAATTCATTGCTTGGATCAAGTTACTATACACTTCTCCACTTGCATCTGTCAGAATGAATAACCCCCACTTTCCTTTCTTCAGAGGCACTAGACTGGCGTGTCCAATGTCTCCCTTGCTTTTTGCTTTTCCCATCTAGCCCCTCGCTATTGCATGTTCAGAGGTGACATCGAATAAAGGGTCCCACTTTATGCTGTTGACTTGTTATTCTATCTGAAATCCAGATGTATCCTTACCCAGTATGCTATCTGTTCATAATGCATTTGGCCATGTATCTGGTTACAAATTCAATCTGAATAAGAGCGAGCTCATAACACACATTGCCTTTTCAGAGTAGTTCTAGACAAATGCACATACTAATTCGTACATGTCACGGACAAATTCTAAAATTTGCGTAAAAAATATTATCTCCGACTTAATCTGGAATAAAAAATTATCCATGGATCAGCAAGGTGTTCCTGCAATGGCCTAAACCGGTAGGGAGCATAATTTCCAGGTCTATTATTGGGCTGCCAATTTCCATGTAATTCAGTAGGGGATTCCCCACTCTTCCTGTGGTTCTCACACTGATGCATTTTTTCCCACCATCCCTAACAGTAAAAGGTATTATTCCCAATTGACACCCTTTTTTCTAAGAGACAGTGAGCAGTATAGCACATTATGTTCAGTGCCCAGTGACCCTGTGACAGGTTGGGACTGCACGTTGTATCAGCCTCAGCTACGTTGCAGTAGAGCCACTTATCAGCAGTACATTACATTATTGTCCATTAGTTAGAAGTATATGCTAAGTCTTGTTGGCTTTATCCTTTCTTCTCTCTGGGTGATTTTTGGAGGACTTTTTTTGACTTTTTATTCCCTTCTGGCTTGCTCCCTTTCTGGGAGTTCTTTGAACACCTATAGCTCAGCTCTGATTTGACTCTAGCAGGACAATACGTGAATCTTAAATGTCTCTGCTCAACCAAGGTACCCCTGGCATAAGCAGTGACCCAGTGTAGTCCACTGTTTCACTCCTTCATCCCTCTGGGGTTGTGGAGGCAGCTGAAGAGGGAGAATCGCTTGGCGGCTCTATCCGTATGAATATGAATGACGAGCTCAGCTTCTCAGCAGCACACTCACACAACTCACACAGTCTTGGGTCGCATGAAACAGCTCTACAGTGTCAGTGGGAGAATAAACCCTCAGCTGCATCAGCTTGCTGTCTTCACACATAGAAAGAGAAAGCGAGAGAGACAGTAGAGTTTGAAGCGGCGAGTGGCTATTATCACCAGTCTAAAAAGAGTCATGTTGAAGTCTGGGAATTGTGCTGTCAAATCTTTACCTTAATGGTCATTTGAACACCACCATTTCCGACCGCCACAGCCTTTTCTATGCCAAGATGAAACCTTAGTCGTAAAGGAGGGAAGGGAAAAAAGGGACCTAGAATTTGTCAGTGGTGGTAGAAGAGGTGTGTGTGCTTTTGTGTGTGTTTAATGTTTAGTGTGTTGTGTGTCTGTTTAAACACATCTAGCTAGGGTTCAGTCAATGGAGCCAAAGCCCTATAAGAGGCAGCCCGTGTACCAGCAGGACTTGGTTACAGCCACCTACTTAATAATTGAGCTTTGTTGGCCTACTAATTAATTTGCTCAATAATTCAGTGTGCAGGACATGAGACTTATGGTACCGCCTAGTGTGGTCTCAATAAAATTATACATAGCCTATACTACAGTATATGATAGGCCTAGGCTATACAAAGACCATGCTTAGAGAACCACAGGGCAAAGTTATATTTCTAAGAAAATGTTCTTCCAAAGTTTTTTGCGCTGCTGGGGTGGTGTATATAAATCTAGGCTACGCTGCATTACACACTGCAAAGCATAGGCTTTCCCAATCATGAGCCCTGGCCTGCCCTGCTCTTGCTGATGTAAACCCTTTTGTTCTCCTAACCAATGACTGACTGTGTTGTGTACAGTGGCCCTTTACAAGGCGAGTCAAAAGCTTCTTCCGGAAAAACATTTTATTTGTCCTAAAAATGCAATATCTGTGCCTACTGATGTCCTGTTCAGTTTGAGAGAGAGAGTGCGAAGATGAAAAGGAGGACTGGAGGTAAGCTTGCTAGTGCTATAATTTTGATTAATAAAAACAATGTTTCGCTGCCCATAATGAAGCTATTTATCAGAGTTGTGGACCTCCCAATAAGCCATATTCGAGTAATTTACATAACTTACATTACTATTAAGCAGCAGAGATGGACAGCGCATGGGTGCTGCATGGGTGCTGAAAGGAGGCTAATTAGAGAAGGCCTAATTCATTTAAACAGTCTTAATTTTAATTAGACTTTAGGCTACTAACAACGAGGGCTTTGTGTTGGACCGTGTTTCTTCCTATTCAAGTAATGAGGTCGGCCTACCTGTTTTACAGACTCAATTATAGTCTACTATCTGTAGATTTGGTCAGCCAATTCCTTCAGTCACCATGCACTCCTTAAATATCTCTATGATAGTTACTTAGAATTAAATCATAATTAAACTAAAAACGCCTTAGTCATTTTTAGAAACACGAGTTTGGCCAGTCTTAGGTTTGAGGATCAACCGGTGAGTTATGCACGCCTAGTTTGTTAATTTACCTGAGCAGATGCTCTTACTGTATATTCACATGCTCTAACCACAGTCACCACATCTATTTTGTAACAACAATATCATCTTTTCACCCCTACCCTTGTCCGCGGTGGTGTGCGACTCCACAAACTTCTGGCTACCATGCCATGTAATACTTACAAAATGAAGAACAGTTTCTAAAACGGCAAATGTTCTGGTCTGTCTTAGGAGTGAGCGTAAATGGTAGGCATGTTTTCTCCTATCCACTTTATGTTGTAATTATTATTTTGGGTATAGGGGAGGGTCACTTAGTTTTTCTTCAAGTGTTCAGGGAGAGTTGGGTAAAAATATATTTTACTGAAGTCTAACAGCCATGGATCACCTCCCTTAGAGAAGCAGGCCTGTGATTAATATGGTAGGAATGGCCCTGGTGTGGTTACTGTGGTCTTGAATGTAAATGTCCATCTTTCTAGCCCTTATGCTAACACGTAGACTAGCATTTGCCACAGAAGCCCTAGCATTAACTATCTTCAAATTTTGCTCTGACACTACCGCCTAGCAAACCTCTATCAATGCCCTTGCATTAAATATCTTCTCATTTAGCTCTGATGCTACCATTTAGCATCCACCAGAGGCCCATGCAGCAAAATATATTTTATTTTGGCGCTAACACATAACATCTGCCACTGAAGCCCAGGCAGCTGTAGTCAAACAGTATATCAGCGCATAGACAGAGGAGAGGGGGAGTGAGCGACCTGGGTGAGGGGAGGTTAGTCACTGCTGCACCGAAATCTTATTGACTGAGTGTGAGGTCTATAATGAGCCCAGGGTTAACCCCTTCAACCTCCGGGGCTCTGAGCTCTTAAAAGGGGCTTTAACATCCCTTTGATGCCACTGCGTGTCTTCTTCAAGCTCGTGGGTGACGGTGGGTTAAAAGAGGGCTGGCGCTAACAGTTATTTTTAAGCGGCTGACGAGATATGGGCAGGCAGAGATGGAGGACAGTGGTGTGACGGGCGCTAGCCGCGAAGGCTCATCTCTGAGGTCACAGGGTGAGGAGTCAGACACTAACACTTAGTGAGATAAAGAGAGACTAGGTCACTACTGTAACAAAAGGTGGGCTTAATGAATCTACGTTGAAGTTAACGATTGAATCATTGGGCATAACCGTTGGTGTTATTTTTAAGGCCTCATACCTGGAGGAGAAAATTAGGCTGAATATTGTTCTTTATAGAATGGACACATTGTTGCATGGTGCGTGCGTGTATATTAGTTGTGTGTGTGTGTGTGTGTGTGTGTGCCCACTATGAAAGCTCAAGAAACAGATGTTTATAGGTTCATACTAGAGCATGCTTTACTAACCGTAGGATTTTCTAGCCCACTATAATATCATTTTTTCCAAGGAGATGAAAATGCCTGACGTGCATTTTGTAGTAGCTAATCGTTTTTATTGGTAAATTTTTATGATGTAGGGTGTTAGGGTCAATTCTAACCAGCCTGAGCAAGAACTTACTTCCTGAGAGCGAGAGAGAGAGAGAGAATTTCAATCGAGTCTGATTGAACTGAAAGGAAAAGAGGGATGCAAGTGAAAAGGGGAAATACACTGACAGAGTGAGAGAGACAGAGTCATCAGCTGCATTTCCACATCCTTTGGCCTGATTGGCTGTGGGTGAGTGACCCGGTTGGAAGCTCTCTGGCCTCTGTGCCTGTTCTTTCTGCTGGCTCGGCTTTATAAGCCCCCACTGTGTTTCGCAGAAGGCCCCACAACGAGCATCCATGGACAAACACTGTTCTTATCCGCCCTACACACAGCCAGACCCAAGGACAGTGGGAAAGTGTCATACAGGTACACACATGGAAACACATATCTATTTCCCTATTCACAACTTTTCCCTTACCCCTCATGTGGCCCCGAACATCGGGACTTCATAGAAAACCATAATCTCTGTGCCTAGTGCTATGTGAGGGATTTCTTGTTTGAAAGAATGATGGGTTTCGTTGCCTTGTACGGTGCCTTGTTGCTCCTGTACTCCCTGTACACTAATGACTGTGAGGCCACTCAGGCCTCCAACATCATCATTTAATATGCAGACGACACGACAGTGGCATGATCGCCGATTGCGACGAGACAGCCTACAGGGAAGAGGTTACAGCCCTGGCACAGTCGCAGGAAAACAGCCTCTCTCCCTCAAAGTCAGCAAATCTACAGAAAAGGAGCACACCGCTATTGTCATCAATGGGGCTGCAGTCGAGAGGTCAAAATCTTCATGTTCCTCGGTGTACACTTCAGAGGATCTGACATGGTCCAATCACACCACCATCGCGCCTGAAGAAATGCGGGATGGGCCCTTGGATCCTCAAGAAGTTCTACAGTTGCACAATCGAGAACATCTTAATATCAAATTAAAATATTGACTGGCTGCATCACTGCCTGGTTTGGCAACTGCACCATCCTCAACCGGGAGGTCCTACGGAGGGTGGTGTGGATGGTGCAATACATCACCGAGGGAGAGCTCCCTGTACTCCAGGACATCTACACCAAGCGATCTCTGAGGAAGTCCCAATAGATCGCCAAGGACTTCATCCACCCGAGCCATGGACTGACTGTTCACTAGTGGTGTAACAGACCGTAGTTGATCTGTGATCCGCACGAATCACAGTTCGGTGCGCATGTGAACCGCGGATCAATTGCAGAGTTTAACCATCGGTGTGAAATACAGTTCTACTGCCGCTGTTACTTTTCAAAGTAGTAATTCCCTAAATCTCGATGAAGAGTTGCAGTGAAAAGATAAAGACAAGAATGATGCGTGCTGCGTTTTACTCTGAAGCCTGAAGGTTGATTTGATTGCTTTGAAAAAGCAGTTGTGTGTACAGTTCACGTGAACGAGGCATGTTGAATCCCAACCAATCAATCTTGGATGCTCGCGTTGCAAAAAGCAAAGAAGAAAAAAGAGCAGTGACAGACATGGCTGGTGCAAGGTTCTGAAGAACTGGAAGAGCCTCCCGCTTCATTTAAGTCTCATGTATGGGAGCATTTTGGCTTCTCTGTCAAATATGATGACGGAAGAAGGGGGGTGGACAACACCATTACGGTGTGTAGGCATTGTGCCACAAGTAAGCCATAGGATTATGGAAATACATCGAGCATGGCCACACATTTAAAGTGTCATCACCCTGTTGTGTCAGTGACTGGAGCCAACTCATCCAAGAGACAACAACCTCTCACTGAAGCATTTAAGCAGCTCTTTGGTGCAGAATCAGACCTGGCTAAAGCCATCACCAAATCTACTGGGATCTTTATCGCTGCAGACATGAGGCAATACTATGTTGTTGAAAACAGTGTGTTTAAACATATGGTGAAAGTGCTTGAGCCACGCTATGAAATCCCCTTGCGCACCCACTTCAGTATGAAAATCATGCCAGATCTTTATGAACTGGAAAATATCAAAATTGTTGACAATTTATCCAAGACATCCTCTGTTGCCCTCACCACAGACAGGTAGACCTCCAGGGCAATGGAAAGCTATGTGACTGCTCACTATACCACAGAGGAGTGGGAGATGTGAAGTCCGGTGCTACATACAAGCCCCCTCAAAGAGTCACACAGGTACAAATCTTGCGCAGGTACTGCTGCAGCGTGGAAGCTAGAGAGGCCCAATAGCAATATCCCAACCACCACAGATAATACCAAGAAGTAAATGCAGTGATAGAAACTGGACTGGGCCCACAGATGGCTTGCATTGCCCGTGATATATGTAACATCCCGAAGGGGAATCTCAGTGAACCAGATGTACCTCCTCCTTGGGAGGATCAGGAAGGTGGTTTCCTTTTTCCACCGAAGCACAACAGCTGCTCATGTGCTTAAGACCAAGCAAGAAATGCTACAGCGACCGACCCACAAGCTCATACACAATGTCACAACAAGATGGAACTCCACTTATGACATGATGGAGCGCTATCTTGAGCAGCAGGCAGCTGTATACTCTGCACTGACAGACAAGACCCTGAAAGAAATAAAGACGTCGTCACCTCGTCTGATGATGACGTGAAAGTGGCAGAGGAGGTCCTCCAGGTGCTCAAACCCCTCAAAATGGTTACAACCCTATAGAGCACTGAACCTGCTCTGTCTGTGTCCATAATCCTACCTCTGAAAACAAGGACTCTACAATCCATGGCCCCAAGTGAGGAAGACAACACCATCACTAGAGATGAAAAGGCTGCCATTAGAGAGGACCTGAAACCCAGATACCCCCATAATGTACAGGGCTACCTTCATAGATCTACTGCACTGGATCCAAGGTTCTCAACACTGAGATTGTGGCCACTGAAGAGGTAAAAAATGTTTAAAAAATAAGAGTGAATTGCTTAAATAATAAATATACTGCAGTCTACTCTTAGTTTTGCTATTAGAAAAATACTTTTTGGATTTGGAATAATAATGGCTTTTATTAAATATTATTACCACAATTATAGTTCTATGAAACATGAAAATAAATAATTAGTAAGTTTAATAGATCAAGTCTTTTTTCTGCAGGGTCAAGCCACAGAGCCGACAGGAGCATACTGAGGCATCTCCCCCATAAAATAAAGGAGCTTTTCGGGGAGACCTTTGCGAGCAAGAACACAGGCAAGACGTTTGCCAACACCATCAAAGAGGAGGTGGCATCCTACAAGGCAACAAGTGGCATTCAAGTGGATGATGATCCACTGGCACGGTGGAAAAGCAATGAGTGTAAATACCCTCACATTGCCATGATGGCAAGACGCTACCTGGCTGTGCCTGGCACTTCAGTACCTAGCGAGTGGGTGTTCTCCACATAGTGACTGCAAAGAGGTCTACTCTCTCCCCAGACAATGTAGACATCCTCATCTTGAAAAATAATTTGAAGTTACAAGCTCAGGTCTACTTTGATTTCTTTTTTCTTTTTTTTTGATGATGTGGACACTTTTTTAATTCACTATTGTTCGAAGGAAGAAGGTATCATGCCTCATATTGTACTTTAATTTAACAATTGTGTATTGAATATTTTAAGATTTTATTTAAACATTGAAATGTTCGTTGCTTTAAGTAATAAATGGAAAGCAGAGTTAAAAAAAAATGTATTTAACCAGATAGGCCAGTTTAGGAAAGTACTCATTTACAACTGCGACCTGGCCAAAGTAAAGCAAAGCAGTGCGACACAAACAACAGAGTTACACGTGATAAACAAAGGTACAGTCAATAACACAATAGAACAATCTATATACAGTGTGTGCAAATGAGGTAAGGCAATAAATAGGCCTAGTGGCGAAAAAAATTATAGTTTAGCAATTAAACACTGGAGTGATAGATGTGCAAGTAGAGATACTGGGGTGCAAAGGAGCAAAAAAATAAATAACAATATGAAGATGAGGTAGTTGGGTGGGCTATTTACAGATGGGCGGGCTATTTACAGATGGGCGGGCTATTTACAGATGGGCTGTGTACAGCTGCAGCGATCGGAAAGCTGATGCTTAAAGTTAGTGAGGGAGATATAAGTCTCCAGCTTCAGTGATTTTTGCAATTCGTTCCATATTTGTCTTCTTTTTTTTTTGCTGATCCCAAAAATGATCCGTTCGCGATCCGAACCGTACGTTTTGTGATTTATTGCACCACTATCGGCAATAAATACAGTGTAACATTTGTTTGTAAATACCTGTTCTATTACTTCTTATTTTTGAATTGACTCTGTTGATTGTTGTTATTATTATTCAATAGATTCAATAGATTAATTTACTGCATTGTTGAGGGAGCTTGCGCATAAGCATTTCGCTGCACTTTTTATACGTGCTGTAAACTGTGTATGTAGTGAATATATTTGATTTAAAGGCAGATAGAAGCTAGTTTTTCCAAGTAGATTAATTGTGGTTTTCCATGTTGTCTGTTCTACCAATCCCTGGAATTAGGTGTTCAGAATTGAGGATACACCACCTGACTCACACAGGCGAGGGAAAGGGAGTCATCAATGCAAAGTCGCCATCTTAGTCAAACAATTCTGAATTGAGATTGGCTTGCAAATAGTGTAAAGACCTTGTCAGAGAAGAGATAAAAAACAACTGACACACAAGTCTGTGAGGAAGATACTTTTTACGCAGGTTGAAGTTCATTGTCTTGAATCTTACCCTGAAGGCAGAACTGAGCGATTTCCCCTGGAGTATAACAATGCATAGATTTTTTTGGGTGCTTTTTGGTCATAATTTAAGGTTAGTGTTACAAATGCACGGAGACTTGTTGTGCAATTAAACTGAACGTCTTTACTTGAGATCAACATGTTAAAAACTCAGTCATCCAAAATAATGATTAAATTATGATCCTACATCTGTATGTTTCATTCATACAAGCGTTTCAAAGCCTGAAGAGAGAGATGCAAAACCAAGAAGCATTAACTCATTGACAGCTCAGTATTTTCTACCGGTGAGAAGCGTGTCCCTAAAGCATATCACTGACCGCTCATGCTTGTTGTAGAGACGTAGACAGATTTCATTTTCAAGCAACTGTATCCTCTCTCAGCTGGGTAATGCTCATGAGGTCACACCGTAGCAAAATGGTTTACGGTAGTTTCTCCCCATTTTATTCGGTATTCTTTTGTTTGGTGCTTGAACACTGAACATGTCCCGGCTCTGACCTGAGTGAGCTCGTAGAACCTCTGTCCAATGCCTGGCTACTTATCTTACATACAGCCTTCTCTCCTCTCCACAGGGTGATGGACGGGGATAGATTGGCTTGGGAGGTGTAAGACTTTGCGAAGTGGAAAAGGTAGAATTAGCAGGGGTTGAGGGAGCGGCTAAATCGAAGGAGCTGTGTGTGTTATTAGAGGCACCCTCGTTAGCCTTATTTTCTCGTCTAATTCAGCATGACTGGCGAAGCTGGACTCATTTCAAACGGGACGTGAGTGAAAGCGATTCTCTGTGTGTGTTTGTGTTGAGTCTGTATGTGCTCACTCATTCAATCGGTCTACTCTGTTTTATGTCCATGATCCTGTCCAAATGACTTCAGGTGTGTGTGTGTGTGTGTGTGTGTGTGTACATGTGTGTGTGTGTGTTTGTTTTTCTGAGCCAGTGGCACAGTGACAACTAGAGAGAAACAAGTTGTTGGTTGTTTTCACTCAAGCAGAAAAGAAATACAAATATGTGTCCCATTGAGTCATTCATACATTCTCTAAGGAAACTAAGAATTTGGCTGCCTGGCCTTTGCCAGGACACATTTGACCTAAATTGGAAGACAAATATTACATGACAAAAACACTGTCCTGATACTGTACATCTCTGTTGACTGCTATATTAATGAAAGCTATATTTGGCTATTATTCATGCCTATTGGAGTGAAAGTAATAGCTTTAGCATCCGAGCCGTATATTAGCCTGCCTAGCTTGGAAATGCCGCCGGGGGATACAAGAAGAGTACACACAGTATGTTAGTAAACGCTGTAATTAAATCTTAGATGATGACAGTCAATTTTATGGGAGCAAACTAAGATCTTATCTAAGTGAACAGAAAACAGAAGCTTTAGCTGAGTTTGTCCTCATTGGTGTATATCATGCTAGGCACTGTCAGTTTCGATTTAAAGTGGGTATAAATGTAAGGTTCTAATTATCCAAAGGGTACGATTGGGGCTCCGGAAATGGATGAAAGGCTGGAATGTTTTAGAAGGGTCTTGAGTATAATCACAAGATGGGTGGATATCTTTATCTTTATCAACGCTAATACTCAACTTAACCAGAAACCACTGATCCAAATGAATGAGCCCTGAGGATAATCTGTCCAAAAAGCTCATCTTTATAAAGAGCTATGTAAAGATTACTTGAGAAATTCAACATTCAATCATCACTCGTTTTATATATACTGTACTGTAGCCAAGCGTCCATTTTCTTTACCTTTTATACCACATTTCAAAACAGATATTTCCAAAGATATCTTGGTTGATCATATCATTTTAAAATTCAACTAAACTAGCTAGCAAACTCACAATGCATTTGCCCAAAATGGCAAAAATATTAAATTTATTAAAATTAAATGCACATTAATTACAGTACAGTTGTAATCTGCCAGCAATACATACATATAATTCTCAAATGAAATCCTGAGGTGCAAACACTTCAATTTCTTCTCTGGCAATTTTTTCTAGCGTAAACAACATCCTCTTTGACTGTAGCGACTGTGAATGCATTCTAACTCCGCATTCTAACTCCCTATTCATTGCCCTTAGAAACATGCCTCTCAGTTCATTAAAACCTTATTGATGAAAGTGCTACACGGGAAACTCTATTTGATAAACAATGTCTCGACAGAGAGCCTAAAGAAACTCAGCTGCTGGAAAACTTCCCAATTATGTCTCACTGTCTACTAGCATTAGTGATGAAAAGCCCCCATTTTTACACTAACTCCTCTCCTATTTGCAGATGTGGGTGCAGGTTGTAGCAGCAGCTTCAACTGATAATGAAACTGTTGCTTATCTGCTGTGGGCAACTTATCAATAATGGATCAAATTGGTAGGCAACATTAATTAGAGGAGATGAAGGGCTTTGGCTTGTTTTTCTTGTCACTTTACGATGCCACGATGGTGGTTGTTTGACACTTTTGATATGGAAAGTGAAAAGTTATTTGTTATGTAGTGTCCATATTAGGACAGCCTCAATCTCAGTAGTGAGATTCGGGGTTTGGATTAGGAAGATTGGATTTATTGACGTAGAAATAAATGTTTGGGACATTTCAGAATGGACATACTGTGGTGTTTTTTTGGGGGGTGGGGATTTAAACCCAAGTCATCTGTCTAACAAAAGATAATTGACACCAACTCCCCTCTCATTTTAATGGAATAATTACCCATTCTTCTGCTCTGATTTTCCATTCAGTAAACAGGCAAGTCATTAACTGCCAATGAGTGTTTAGTCCTTGGCTTATGCAATTTTATAAATTAGATTATAACCAGTAGCAAGCTTTTCATTTAATTGGAAAAAATATATCCATGCATGTATAATACAATAACTGTATTCCTTGCCACAGTAAACTGTCAAGTCAGCACAGCCTAGCTCAATCGATCCACGCTCAAAAACACTTAAACTATGGGTGTAATTGAAAAAACAGAGATAAAACACAAAAAAACTAAGAATTCCCTTTGAATCCTCTCATTGCAATTAAACCACGCATCTCAAAGAGTACATTTTAATTAGACCGAGTTTAGTCTTGCTTTCTCAATCCATGGCTTCTGGCTAGCATGAAGCCTAATGCGCTGGAAAATCATTATTTAGCGGGGATGAAATAATGATGTGAGTATATGGCTTTATCGTGTTTACATATGCAACCCTTCTCTTCTCGTCGTGTCCTACAGGCAGCTGTTCGTTTGAAGAGCACTACAGCAGCTGTGGCTACAGTGTGGCCCTGGGGACCAATGGCTTTGCCTGGGAGCAAGTCAACACTTGGGAGAGGCCCACTATGGACGCGGCTGTTCCCACAGGTACACAACGGGGCATCCTCCTCTCTCCTTCCTTTATTTTCCACCATCTCCTCTCCTCACCCCTTCTTTTTGGATGTGTGTGTGTGCTTTTGTCAGCTCATCTTTCTTTCTTGTCCTCTCATGGACAATTATATCTGTATTTTGGCTCTCCTCCGCTTTCACTCACTCTCTCTCTCACCATCTCTCTTTGTTTCTCTCTGACTGATCACCTATGGTAGGGATGTCAGTGTCAGCTCCCCAGCTCCGTGGGGTGCCTTCTAGTGTTACGCCACTGACATTAATCCAGTTAGCAGTTGAACACACTGCAACTATGTAACAGATGGCACCCTATTCCCTACATAGTGCACTACTTTTGACCATAGCCCTAAGAGTCTTCCTCTGGACCCTGGTGAAAAAGTAGTGAACTATTTAGGCAATAGTGTGTCATTTGGGACACAGACTGCCAGTACTGTAGTAGAGGCTGTTATATTTGTCTACTGTGCTGACTGCTGAGCAAATTTCATTGAAGATCGCACAAAGAAGGGATATGGGGCAATTTTTTGCATTTGGTGCAAATTCAGGTCGTGTGAAAATCAGAAGCGCCGAGAACAACATGATCAAAGTCTTTTTTTTCCCGGCATGGCAAAACAGGGTACCTCTGTGGAAAAAAAGGGCGGTATAAATAAATAAACAAACCCATATTCCTTCATATTTGTGTCATCAGGATAGGAGCATCTAATCAAAGGCATCACTGCATGTGTTAATGTGGAGGTAGGTACATCATGTGTCTGCCCTTCTGTGTGTGTGTCACCCACAACAGCTGAAATGCAAGAGAGACAAGCATCTTCACTGATCGTGCATGGCATTTCATACAATGTACCGTTGAACAATGCTGGACACAGTAGGCTCTACAGAAAAAGTGAGTGAGAGCAGTGAGGCTCAGAGACTCAGGAGGGGCTCAGGTGATGAGGTTATTCCCATCAGTGCAAACTGTCCTCCTTGTTACCAGGGCTCTTTCACCGCTTCATAAAGAGTGCCGTTCCGAGGGAATGGGTTGAGTTGTGTTTTTCTGTGTTTGTTTTCTTCTCCTTCCTTTAATAATGCTCATGTTTGGCGCCAGGATATTACCTGGGATAGAAGATCGTTAAGAAGAGGTTGAGCAGTCGCACAAAGTCTCTCAGACAGACCAAACTCCTTAGAATATTACTTGAAAGCCACAGATGACACGCTGAGTATGAAAGCCTTATCAGGTCTAAGCTCTTTTCAACTCGACTTTCCCACTACTACTCCACGGTTGAGGCATTTTATGGTCAGTTCTATTCTTGGAATAAAGGGGACCTGTCTACTTAAAGGTGTTCAGTCCTGGTGTCAAGACCAAGAAGCAATATTACTTTCTGTCACTGTGACTACTGAAAGTGTGTGGGCCGGTTTGCCGTATAGAGATTAAGCCTAGTCATAGACTCAAGAGCTTTCAAAGGAGGTCCTCCACAGAGAATAATTCTTAGTTCAAGACTAAGCCTAATCTTCCTAATCTGTGTCCTGGAAACAAGCCCTATGAGTGCAGATTAAAGTTTGGGACAGTTGATTACTAATGCTTGACTAGTATGTGATAGTTGTTGACTCCAGGGAACCAAGTGATGTTTTTGTACTCTGTATGCTGTTCCCATCATTGAGTCTTAATTTGACCTTTGTTGATATTTCACTCTTCAAACACTCCAAATGGCACTTTAAATTAGTGGCCGCGGTGGGATTTGTCTCTCGGGGCAATGGGCAAGGTTTCTTCTGTTTGAATGGCGGACTTTGTGTGCAATAGTGCTTCTCAAGAGAGGGGATATACTAATCACTGGCCATGGCTTTTGTTAGAGTCCATTAGGCTCTCACCGCTACACAGTAGCTACGCTTAGAATCCTTGTTATACCCCTCAAGCTACAAAAGCAGTATCTAGTGTATAAAGTACAAGTAAATAACACTGTGACGTGACATGTTTTGTTGATTCGTTGCTGTTGTCAGAGATTGATTGCGGATAGGGAGTTTCGGAATTGTTGCGTTCTCCACCCATTCTCACGACTCTCTGAAATCTGCTCCCACATCGATCTCCATTATTACCTCTTCAAGTGGAGCTCTGTCTGGAAAAAAAATAATTCTGAACCAATCACCAGAAACATGGCTGTGGACCGTCATTTTGATGTGACGTGTTTACTCGACTGGGGGAAACTGTGTAGTTTGAAGCCTACGCCAAAGGACTCTGGGATTAGTAATGGACATTTGAATTATAGGTTGTCAACAGCCCAGTTGCATTAGTTTTCGTGTTATTGCTCTGTGTAAGTCTGATGAGGGTAAAGGGGTTAAATTACTCGTCTACTTGTTTTGTTCTTGGTGATGATTTGAGTGCTCTTGTATGACTTGCAGACTTGATTGTGTTTCTGATTTGAGCGTGGCAGGCGGGCGAGGGTTGGAAGTGGAGCGGGAGCCGCATTGATAAGAAATTGACAGGGAAAGGGGCCCCAGGCACGCTCTCTCTCTCCTCACATACATTGACCAACTCCTGTCAATGGAGGGAGAATTACTACTCACCATACTCACAGGACCTCTTAACCAGACAAGGTAACAATGCTGATTAGATAAGCAGGAAGGTTCACAACTCTTCCTTGCTTTTTTTAACAGTCACCCCCAGAATTCACCTGAGCCATGATGGAGGCAGAGTTACGGCCAAAGGTAAAATTGAATGGGTTATTCATTATCACTGAAGTCGGGAAGCTGCACCAGTACCCGGCGGATACCGCAGATCCATGGGGCCTCATCCCAGCTGGATTGAGTGTCACTCTCCCTAATGAGCACATTATTATGAAGATAAATGGATTATCACCTCTTGAGTAAACCCTGAATAAATTAGAGTCTGCGAGGTAACTGTCATTGTGAGACAGTGTGCTGGGACAAGGAGATAAGAGAAGGATGTGTACCTACAGTCGGTTTCCTAGACAGAGCCCTGGGATAATCCCCCCCCCCCCCCCCCCAGCCTCGTTTTTCTTTGAATGTCGGGTTTAGGTCACCTACATGAGACCGCTTGCAGTCAACGAACCCCTTATAGGGTTTATATTTATTTGTCTGAGAGCAATAGCATTCTTTTTATTAGACACTCACTGTTGAGGGATAAAGCGAATGGAAATAATTTTATTTGGACACTCTGATTGATGACTTGACCTCTGCAAGCAAAAAGCCACAAACAAAAAGCCACAAATGTGGGTGCCCAGTTGCTGCTGTTTGGTTTTCTAATGAAAAAGAGGATTTATGAAGAAAATCTTAACCCAGGCCAGGTAAAATCCAAAAGCCATGTCTGTCGGTGTAAGGTTATTTTAGTGGCAACAGGGAAATGTTCTGATACACATGCACACTTTCAAGCATGCGCATTGTGCACACACACATGCACGCACACAACCACACACACTTCCAGTCTGTGTGAACTTTCCTCCTCTCCCTACCAAGACTCCGGCGATAGCCTTCGAGACGGGAAGAAGGGAATCATAACATGCATCAATTTTGTTTTCACGTTCCCAGGCACTAAGAAATCAATGTGGGCCCATCCTCAGAGCGACCGGCTGCCAATGAAAACCCTGTAGAGAAACCCTTGTCTGCAGCAGTCTGCTGCCAGGCTAAGAGCACTCCTTCACTTCCCCCCTTCACTCCATCACTGGGGACCCCGCACCTCTGAGAATCTCCTTTCCCTATCCTCTTTATCTCTCTATATTTCTCCATCTCTCTCTTGCTCTCTCTCTGCTCTCTCTCTACTCTCTCACTCCTCTTTCTGTCTCTCTCTCTCCTCTTTCTGTCTGTCTCTCTCTCCTCTTTCTGTCTGTCTCTCTCTCTCTCTCACTCACTCTACCTCCCTCTCCCCCCTCTTTCTCTCCCTTAAGTCATCACAGCCAATGCTGACATGTGATTTTCACTCAAGCGTAGTCAGTGTGTGACTCCTCAGCTGACTTACTCACTGTGCTGTACACCATGTTGTATAATGTCTGTTACAGGTGCATAGGTTTCAATATAAGATTCATAGAATGTTATGTGGGATGTGCACTAGAAGCATGTCTGTGGGTTTGGTATACAAATTGGCAGATACCCTTGTGCGCCTAAACTCAAGGAACGATATCTTAGTCTGACCTCAATATGACAGCAATACAGGGATCCCTTTCCGGAAACCTCACTCCCCAAAGAGATGAACTTATATATTGATCCAGCCTCAAAGAATATTGTGTTGTGAAGTGTGGCCTGTAATAGCAATTACAATAATTGGAATTGTATTATCATCACGCAAAGATAAGTTTCACCACAGATTAATTCAAGATGGGTGTTGATGGTGAGATTAACTCAGTGATGATATGAGTGTTTAGATCTTCATTGTCAGTTGAAGAGATAGTATTGTGGTTTGAAATACAAGATCAATTATAGTCTAATACCAGATTTGACTAGGTTGCACTTCAACCAATGGAATGGTTCCAAAAGTGCAAACTCTGCCCATCTGGCACTTCACACAGGCTCAATCAAATACTCAACATTTTTTAAAGTAAAACAAATACTATTTGAACCCAGGTCTGCCATACTATGGTTGTAGTTATGGAATCATTGTTAGATTGTATCTTGAAAAAATGTTGGCTAATGACTGGTGTGTGCTATAAGACGGTGTGGTCCATTGAATGGCAAAGTACTTCTCATAACACAGAGAAATCCTGCTCTTTCCCCATCACGACAGCCCACTATCTCAGGCCTATATTGGACTTTGCAACCCCCAGGCCCTTAGCACTACTTCAATGTGGGGTTCTAACTGACAACATGTCCACTCCTGGAGTCGCTTCGGTTCTGCTGTGGTACTTTAAGAGCTCACTGTACAACCAATGAGATGCCACCATTTGTATGCACCCCGCTCCAACTGCCCCGCAGCCATATAACAATATTCCTCTTGTGTGACATGGGGCTAGAGCACTCCGCCAATCTCAACGGTGTCTAGGAAGAATGGGCAGCGTAAGTCACTCAGCTGCCATTGTTAGACTACAAAACATTTAAAAGCCACATCATATGGAAGGAATCGGTCCCCAGAGAATATAATAGGTTTTACCGTGAGAAAGGGATTGCATTTATGCTGATAACAACTAAGTGTTGTATGGTGGGAATGAGCTCTGTTGACATTGAGGCCGCTTTGAAGGAAAAAGTGCATAAGGATGTTTATCATGGATATTCCATTGGATCCTTTGTGTTTCCCCGTTGGTTTATAGAAGTAATCTACTTGTATATTATACTGATACGTTTTTAAATGATTAAATAACATAGTATTATGGGGCCATATCTTGAGGATAGGTTGAAAGAACTGACTCCTGTGGTGAAATGTAGTCTGTGTTGACCATCTCACTGTCTTAGTCTTTCATTGCCATCTACTCATAGGTTGCAGTAAAAAAATGTAGTATTAAGAGTGTCATCATCAGTAGTAGAACCAACCCCATCAAAGTGTACGTCTGGTTTCATTTGACCTGGAAGTCAATCTGGACCAGCCATAGAGAAACAGTCAAACTGCCAAAGCCAATGACCTACTTAGCCATCACTACATTCATTAATACAAGTGTGTTCACCATAGCCTGCGCAAAACCCACTGCGTCAAGAATACTACATGCAAAACGAGTTAGCGTGAGTAGTAGCAACCCTGAGTGATACAGTGCTAGTGTGAATGCTTGATAGCTTTAATTATACATAATTACAGTTCTTGATATTACAACCCCACATTAAGTAATTAAACAGGAAAATAATGAATGTTATTAATGTAATCAGGTTCAATTTCCAGTTATAGTTATGCCGTTAGGGCTAAATCTAGTGTGATTGGCTTGTTCTGACTGGGCTATAGACAGATGGTTTGGCCTTAGCTGTCTCCGTCATCGGCCTCTATGGACAGTAGTGGCCGTGCAGCTCTGAGTAACTGACTAGCTGTCCTTGTTTTAAAGAGGTCTGCATGTCCCCCCAGGTGAACAAGCACAGTTTGTCTCTCCCTCTCTGCTCACTCACTGTCTGCACTACCACCACCAGTCGCACGCACGCACGCACGCACGCACGCAGAGACAGACATAGACACAGGTACAGAAACACGTGCACACACACAAACAGTGGTGTAGTGGAGGGTATATGCTGTATACCCACTTACTTTTCAGTGTGCATTGCGTATACTTATTAATCCCCATGATTTGTATTAAAGTAGTGTAGTGGAGGTATATGCTGTATCAATTAATAAGGCTGATGGAACAGATAAGAATGTTTTAGCTTTAAAATGTATAAAAAATATGATTTCACATTTTCACTGCAGAAATGTGCATACGGTGGTGGTCTAGCGTGAATGGAGAAAAAAAAGAGTGATTTGCTTTGCAGGAAAAAACTTGAAATTCGCACTGCACATGTGAGCGGTGTCATGGAGTGAAATTGGGAGTGAGGGGCGATCTAAAGATGCAACTATCATGGGTTGCTAATATGACTAGGATAATGCCTTCGGCTGCTAGATAATATGAGGAACTCTTTAAAAGAATTGCCTCCACGTTTCTATAGTGGGATTTTGGCTATAGGTTACTTTGAAGCAAGGTAAGACATGTCTCATAGTATGACGTCAAGGTTTCAAACAATTAAGGAACAGGACAAATATAGTGACGCGAATGATAGGCCTAACCGTCTTCTGGTAGATGGGGAGCCTTTCCCAAGAACCTTCTCAATTAAATGTTAATTAGCTATAAAGTAGCCAATGCTTACCTGGCAGAATGATATCATGATTATTTGTATCAATTCAGTGGCCATTTGTCTTGCAAACTCCAACTCATGTGCTACAGAAACATCACTAACAAACAACAGTGCTAGGTGCCTGCACACGTTAATTAAAAGTTAACTACACTCAAAAAATCAGTCTCCCATTATGTATTTATTCATTTAATTTCTAGTGTAGAAACAGTTCCTCTTTTTCTCAGAATCTGTTCAGTGGCAGTGATATAAATGCACGGTGACGTGTGGGACTTAAATCATACCTAATGAAACAAGTGTTTGTAGCGTTGGCTACCGCTCTCGGCGATAAAGAGGACGGTTCGGCACAGAGTTATGGAAGGGAGCTCCTCCTTTCACTTTGGAAGATTAACATGATGGAGAGAAGGAGGTGGAGGGGACTCTGCAAAAGTGGGAATAGTGTTGGGAAGTAGCCTGTTTCTGTGAGAGGGAAGTATTCCATGCCTCTCACTCTCACCTCTTGTGCTGTACCCATAGAGTTAGAGGACTCTAGATGGATATAGCCTGTTTTAGCATAGATATTTCCATTGAGGGCTTCCACCATTTTTAAAGTGTTCATCTGGTTGGGGATTCCTATGGGTTGGGAGTGATCAACCAATGATCAGACAATTGTCTTCTCCAAATTGGGTTGCCTATGGTTAGTAAATGGCTTTAAGCTATATCACCACTACAATGATACAATAAATGGCCCAGCACTGCAGGTGGTGGTAAATCGCCAATATTAGCTTTATGCTCATTTCAAATACAAAAGAAGGAAATGTACTACTTTACAATGGAGATACACTCAAAAATAAATCAGAAGATTAACATAGATTATGCTGGAATTTAAACTAAGTGTTTCCATCAAATATAATTAAATCATACAAATCCCAAATAAATTCAATGAATAATATTATCTTGACTAAGTGGTTCCATCATATGTAATAAAATCATGTAAATCCAACATAAATCAAATCTATAATATTGACTTGATTTTAAATCATTTGGATTACCATAATTTGCTGTTGTTGAACCAATCCATGTTAGTTGTGCCCTTTACAATTTCGTGTCAAAATTCCATCCAATGACATTGTGTTAAATCATACTCAAACTGGTTAAATAAATCCACCAATAGTCAGACAAAAGGGACCAACATTTAACGCAGTTCCTTCCCACATAACGTAACATTCAGACAGTGCATTTAACAGAGGTAGTAGCGAGGATTCAGTTGAAACAACTTCCAACACATATTCTGTCAACTGCTCTCTTTATCTTCCCAGTAGGTGCTCCTTCAAATTGGGCAGATGCAGGAAATGGTTGACAGGTTTGGCAGATATGGTGTTGATATTCGAGGTTGGAATTCATTCTGTTATCCTTTTGGTACCTCTTAATCTAGCCTACATGTTGAGTCAATGTAATACACAATTACTATTTGCAACAAAACATGTCAAACTCTTAGCTTTAGGACTATGAAAGTGACTAATTTTTTCTTACATCCGCAATCTGGATCCATTCACAGTCTCATTGAATATCTTGATCGCTTTTCTAGCCTCTATGGGTTAAAACCTAAATATGACAAGTGTACCATATTGCGTATTGGATCATGAAAAAATGTTGTTTACACTACCTTGTTTACCTAGTTTACCAATAAAATGGGCAGATGGTGAAGTAGACAAACTTGGTATTCACATCTCAAAAAATGTAATTGAATTTACAACAATTAATTTCAACAGAAAGTTAGTAAAAATAGATACAATTTTGCAACCATGGAGGTAAATACTTGTCTATTTATGGAAAAAATAACATTTAATTAACTCTTTTGGTCCTATCACAGTTTACTTACTAATGGCACTGCCTACTCCAGATGACTCATTTTTTTAAATCAAATGAGCAAAACATATTTCATTTTATTTGGAATGCTAAGCCAGACAAATTTAACATGCCTATTTATATAATGAATATGAGTTTGGGGGGCTAAAATTATTTAATATTAAAGCTTTAAACCTCTCACTAAAAGCTTCACTCTTAAATATATTATACTTAAACCCAAAATGGTTCTCCGATTAGATTAAGAAAAGCTCATCCTTTGTTAAAAAATTGCCTTTTTGCCTTCTTAAAGATTACAATTTCTCATTAATGACTAATTGAACATTTCATTTTGTTTAAAGTATCACCCTTTCTTAAACAAGCCATTTCAGTTTTATCTGCCAGAAAAGATGGAACAAATATTACAACAAATGTTATGGTTAAACTCAAATATACTGATTAATAAAAAAACATTATTTATGGATTTTTTACAAATGTAATTACATTTTTAATGATATTATGAATAAAGATAGATATGTCACATGCAATTATTGAAAATAAATAAATAAATATATATATGAATAACTTCTCAATCCAAACTTACAACCAACTGATTGCAGCACAACCACAAAAGTGAGAAGGTCGGGAACCATATGCCATGGAATTGGTACATCAAAAAGCTCCTCCCATTTATTTTGCTGTCAAAATGTTTGTCCTCAGATGAAACTGGTATATTTGTCTATCCAGTTCCTTTCAGCCAATTTGTATATTTAATATATGGCAATATATTTATATTTTGTTTAGTGCACCAGTCCCTCCTGCAGCAAAGCACCCTCACAACATGATGCTGCCACCCCCGTGCTTCACAGGGTTGGGATGGGTGTTCTTCGGCTTGCAAGCTTCCCCCTTTTATCTCCAAACATAACGATGATCATTATGGATCAAACAGTTCCATTTTTGTTTCATCAGACCAGAGGATATTTCTCCAAAAAGTACGATCTTTGTACCCATGTGCAGTTGCAAACCGTAGGCTGGCTTTATTTTGGCGGTTTTGGAGCAGTGGCTTCTTCCTTGCTGAGCGGAATTTCAGGTTATGTCGATATAGGACTAGTTTTACTGTGGATATAGATACTTTTGTAGCTGTTTCCTCCAACATCTTCACAAGGTCCTTGGCTCTGGGATTTATTTGGACTTTTTGCACCATAGTACGTTCATCTCTAGGAGACAGAATGCGTCTCCTTCCTGAGCGGTATGACGGCTGTGTGGTCCCATGGTGTTTATACTTGCGTACTGTTTGTACAGATGAACGTGGTATGGGATGAACCAGACTTGCGGAGGTCTACAATTTATTTTCTGAGGTCTTGGCTGATTTCTTTTGATTTTCCCATGATGTCAAGCAAAGAGGCACTAAGTTTGAAGGTAGGCCTTGAAATACATCCACAGGTACACCCCCAATTGACTCAAATTATGTCAATTAGCCTATCAGAAGCTTCTAAAGCCATGACATAATTTTCTGGAATATTCCAAGCTGTTTAAAGGCACAGTCAACTTGGTTTATGTAAACTTCTGACCCACTGGAATTGTGATCCAGTGAAATATGAGTGAAATAATCTGTCGGTAAACAACTGTTGTAAAAATTACTTGTGTCTTGCACAAAGTAGATGTCCTAACCGACTTGCCAAAGCTATAGTTTGTGAACAAGAAATTTGTGGAGTGGTTGAAAAACAAGGTTTAATGACTCCAACCTAAGTGTATGTAAACTTCTGACTCCAACTGTATATGTAGCAAAAAAGCTTTAAAAAAACAACAACAAAATATTCAAAGAAAAATACAAAAATACACATTTGTTTTTTAAGTGCTTAAGTACAAAAATTGCCAGGTAATCACCATATTAAATGCTCCACAACTGAACAAAGCTGTGCAATATTTAAAAGACACCGTTTCCTCTCAGTGATAACCTTTAAGACAGGAAACATATCAAGTAAAGCTAAGAACAAACTTAGAATGCACTGTTCCAAGACAATGGTGTTCTGCAATGCAGGCTCTACTGACAAACACTGAGCTGAGATGAGCGTCACATAATCAAGGTGCATTTAAGGTCCTGAGGGAAGCTCAAGTTGAGTGTATTGATAAGTCCAAAGATGGCACATTCGGAATCAAGATTCCGACATTCCGTTGTCCTAAGCGGTCTTTGGCATCTCTATTCAGACATCTGCCCTTAATGTCTAGACTAGGTCAAAATCATTCAGTTGCCTATTAGACTAGTTGACTACTATTTGCCAACTCTCATTCTCCTCCAGTTGTTCACTGAAATTATTTGATATTGAGCGCTTGGTAGCCAACCTTGCTTTGATAACAGCTTTGTACACTCTTGGCATTCTCTCAACCAGCTTCTTGAGGTAGTCACCTGGAATGCATTTCAATTAACAAGTGTGCCTTGTTAAAAGTTAATTTGTGTTAATTTGTGTAATTTCTTTCAAATCAGTTGTGTTGTGACGAGGTAGGGGTGAGGTACAGAAGATAGCCCTATTTGGTAAAAGTCCAAGTCCATATTATGGCAAGAATAGCTCAAATAAGCAAAGAGAAATTCCAGTCCATCATTACTTTAAGACATGAAGGTCAGTCAATCTGGAAAATGTAAAGATCTTTGTTTCTTCAAGTGCATTTTGCAAAAACCATCAAGCGCTATGATGAAATTGGCTCTCATGAGGAATGCCACAGGAAAGGAAGACATGGAGTTACCTCTGCTGCAGAGGATGAGTTCATTAGAGTTACCAGCCTTAGAATTTGTAGCCCAAATAAATAAATTTCAAGTTTTCATAACAATCGGTAATCTGCATTTTTGGACACCGATTATGGCTGATTTACATTGCACTCCACGAGGAGACTGCGTGGCAGGCTGATACCTGTTATGTGAGTGCAGCAAGGAGCCAAGGTAAGGTGCCAGCTAGCATTAAACTTATCTTAAAAAAACAATCAATCTTAACATAATCCCTAGTTAACTACACATGGTTGATGATGTTAGTAATTTATCTAGCTTGTCCTGCGTTGCATAATATCGATGTGGTGCCTGTTAATTGATCATTGAATTACAGCCTACTTCGCCAAACGGGTGATTTAACAAGCACATTCGTGAAAAAAGCAATGTCTTTGCACCAATGTGTACCTAACCATAAACATCAATGCCCTTCTTAAAATCAATACACAAGTATATATTTTTAAACCTGCATATTAAGTTAATATCGCCTGCTAACATTAATTTATTTTAACTAGGGAAATTGTGTCACTTCTCTTGGGTTCTGTGCAAGCAGAGTCAAGGTATATGCAGCAGTTTGGGCTGCCTGGCTCGTTGCGAACTGTGTAAAGACCATTTCTTCCTAACAAAGACCATAATTAATTTGTCAGAATTGTACATAATTATGACATAACATTGAAGGTTGTGCAATGTAACAGCAATATTTAGACTTAGGGATGCCAGCCATTAGATAAAATACGGAACTATTCCATATTTCACTGAAAGAATAAAATAAGTTTTGTTTTTGAAAAGATAGTTTCCAGATTTGACCATATTAATGACCTAAGGCTCGTATTTCGGTGTGTTATTGTATTATAATTAAGTCTATGACTTGATAGAGCAGTCTGACTGAGCAGTGGTTGGCAGCAGCATGCTCGTAAGTATTCATTCAAACAACACTTTCCTGCATTTGCCAGCAGCTCTTCACAATGCTTCAAGCATTGCGCTGTTGACTTCCATTCTATCATCTCCCGAGATTAGGCTGGCAATACTAAATTACCAATAAGAACATCCAGGTCAAAGGTATATGAAATACAAATGGTATAGAGAGAAATAGTCCAATAATAACTACAACCTAAAACGTCTTACCTGGGAATATTGAAGACTCGTGTTAAAAGGAACCACCAGTTTTCATATGTTCTGAGCAAGGAACTTAAACGTTAGCTTGTTTACATGGCACATATTGCACTTTAAATTTTTTCTCCAACACTTTGTTTTTGCGTTATTTAAACCAAATTGAACGTGTTTCATTATTTATTAGAGACTAAATTGATTTTATTTATGTATTATATTAAGTTAAAATAAAAGGGTTCATTCAGTATTGTTGTAATTGTCATTATTACAAATATGTATATAAAGATCGTCCGATTAATCGGTATCCTCTTTTTTTGGTCCTCCAATAATCGGTATCGGTTTTGAAAAATCATACTTGCTCGACTTCCTACTAGGCAATATCAGAGGACAGCCCAAAACTATTGTCAAAGACTCCAGTCACCCAAGTCAGAC
The DNA here is from genome assembly GCF_057628025.1 of Oncorhynchus mykiss. NCBI lineage: Eukaryota > Metazoa > Chordata > Actinopteri > Salmoniformes > Salmonidae > Oncorhynchus > Oncorhynchus mykiss. The sequence goes on from NC_143038.1 coordinate 23,524,051, forward strand.
TGTTTTCTCTGCTACCGCATGACAAGCGGTACGTAGCGCCAAGTCTAAGAACAAAAGGCTCCTTAACACCTTAACACCTTCTATCCAAAGCCATAAGACTGCTGAACAATTAATCAAATGGCCACCTGGACTTATTACATTTGCCTCCTATTTGTTTTTACACTGCTGCTACTCGCTGTTTATTGTCTATGCATAGTCACTTTACCCCTACCTACATGTACAAATTACCTCGACTAACATGTACCCCCACACACTGGTGTACTGGTACCCCCAGTGTATAGCCTCATTTTATTTTATTGTGTTACTTTATTATTTTTTACTTTAGTTTATTTGGTCAATATTTTCTTTACTCTTTCTTGAACTGCATTGTTGGTTAAGGGCTTGTATTTGGCGCATGTGACAAAGTTTTATTTTATTTTATTGCCCAATCATGTTGCTTTCTCTGTGTCTGTATAGGAACACCCCTAGTCCTTGTTTAAAATATACTTCATAACAACAAGTACAAGGTTGCTGCATTTTGACAGGGTTTTCATCCAGCCCAGGAGTTTTTCCAGGAGTTGTTTAAAACCATCTGACCTGATAAGAAAAACTCTGGTCTCATCATAGCCCATATTAAACCTTTACAAGAGATGAATCACGTCATGCCGTGTAAGGTCCGGAAAAACTACAGGCCCCAGATGTTTCTTCGCCACACCACTCTGAGACCTGTGGTGCCACCTCTGGCCGAAGCTGTCTTATTTTTTCTTTCTCTTTCTGTAGGAATAAAGAACGACCTTAATCCTTTCAACGATGAGAACTCCCTCTGTGGCACCGGCGCCAGTCAGGGCCAAGTTGCTACAAATTGAACAGTTCTCAACCGAAGCTGCTGCCTATTTATGATTAGCATGTTAAAGAAACAGCACTGCTCAGAGGTGCGTGTTATTTTATTCAAAAGCTGCCAAATCACCAGGGAAGATCATAGCAGCCTCTAATGAGAAAAAGGGAAACTAATAACACCCTCGAATAAATTAGAAGCTCATCTCCACATCTGAAAAACTTTGTTTTTTGCTGCTAACAATTTACATGAAAGCTGTCTCAACAATGAAATGCAATCAAGTTATAATCCTGCCGCCCTAATGTTCGTTCGCCAATTACAAAAGTGAAAGGCACTGTTCATTGTTTCCCATTCCACTGACCTGCCTCTTTCCAGATGGCTGGAGTTAAGATGATTGCACTGAGTGCATAGAATAACTAAAGGAATCCCCCCCACATCCAATATCCCCAAGAATCACCCTAACAAATGCTAGACTCCTCAAACCTCCACACTCACTCTGCTTTCTTGGAAATCAATGGGGGCCACTTAGAATGCATTTAAAGGGAAACTCCAGGGGGCAGATTCAGATAAAGAAGACGAATGCTCTGGGTTGGATGATGGATGGGGGAAATAGCGCCGGACAGGAACAGAGGGAGTGTTTTCAGCCAAAGGAGTAATGTAAGAGAGAGGAGTAGGGCTGTATAGAGGTTGACTGGGATCTTCCTCTCATATGGAAAGAGCCAGGATTTCACTGGGGACTCAGGGAGGGGGTTCAGATAACCTCAGCCTAGCCTGGAACTGAGATATAACTGGGGGGAAGCAGACAAGTATTAGCAACCTAGTCTTCCTGACACAGGCGTTTAGTTTCACTGCGATGCCATGCAAGAGAGATCTATCTCTAGTCTTGGGGAAATATCAATTGTCTTGTTTCTTCTTCAGGCAGTCTGTATCTGTAGTCTGTTACAGTCTTTGTTACACTGTGTTCACTATAGAGTAAGGCGGTGTTCCCCAACTGCCTGCCCCCGGGCTGTGTTTTTATTTGCCCACCCCCCAGTTTTCTGAGCAAAAAAATAAAAACACTTTATTAACTTAATCAGCGCCAATTGATTTTATTTTAAGAAATCTGTTCCTAAGTATTCCCTCGCATAATAGAGAGACACTTGATCATATGTGATCAGGAAACTAGGCGTATGTCGCGGGTCACTACTTCACATGAGAGCAATTTGAACTTAATCTTTATTTATTTTATTTTTTTAATCAAAATGCTTTTTTGGGTAGAAATGCCTTCTGGAACATGTGTGCCTTAATATCAAACGTGCATGCCATCTGTAAGTAAAAATGGTTAAATTACGAGCCTATTTGGTTTAGCAACAGAAAAAGTCCGCAACCTTCCTGCTAGCCAAGATTGGCTGAGATAATGAGTGGGCTGGACATTTATTTATTTATTTATTTTTATTTTACCTTTATTTAACCAGGTAGGCAAGTTGAGAACAAGTTCTCATTTACAATTGCGACCTGGCCAAGATAAAGCAAAGCAGTTCGACAGATACAACAACACAGAGTTACACATGGAGTAAAACAAACATACAGTCAATAATAAAGTATAAACAAGTCTATATACAATGTGAGCAAATGAGGTGAGAAGGGAGGTAAAGGCAAAAAAGGCCTTGGTGGCAAGGTAAATACAATATAGCAAGTAAAACACTGGAATGGTAGTTTTGCAATGGAAGAATGTGCAAAGTAGAAATAAAAATAATGGGGTGCAAAGGAGCAAAATAAATAAATAAATTAAATACAGTTGGGAAAGAGGTAGTTGATAGGGCTAAATTATAGGTGGGCTATGTACAGGTGCAGTAATCTGTGAGCTGCTCTGACAGTTGGTGCTTAAAGCTAGTGAGGGAGATAAGTGTTTCCAGTTTCAGAGATTTTTGTAGTTCGTTCCAGTCATTGGCAGCAGAGAACTGGAAAGAGAGGCGGCCAAAGAAAGAATTGGTTTTGGGGGTGACTAGAGAGATATACCTGCTGGAGCGTGGGAGATGCTATGGTGACCAGCGAGCTGAGATAAGGGGGGACTTTACCTAGCAGGGTCTTGTAGATGACATGGAGCCAGTGGGTTTGGCGACGAGTATGAAGCGAGGGCCAGCCAACGAGAGCGTACAGGTCGCAATGGTGGGTAGTATATGGGGCTTTGGTGACAAAACGGATTGCACTGTGATAGACTGCATCCAATTTGTTGAGTAGGGTATTGGAGGCTGTTTTGTAAATTACATCGCCAAAGTCGAGGATTGGTAGGATGGTCAGTTTTACAAGGGTATGTTTGGCAGCATGAGTGAAGGATGCTTTGTTGCGAAATAGGAAGCCAATTCTAGATTTAACTTTGGATTGGAGATGTTTGATATGGGTCTGGAAGGAGAGTTTACAGTCTAACCAGACACCTAAGTATTTGTAGTTGTCCACGTATTCTAAGTCAGAGCCGTCCAGAGTAGTGATGTTGGACAGGCGGGTAGGTGCAGGTAGCGATCGGTTGAAGAGCATGCATTTAGTTTTACTTGTATTTAAGAGCAATTGGAGGCCACGGAAGGAGAGTTGTATGGCATTGAAGCTTGCCTGGACATGCCGAGAGAGGAGTTCGGATCGGTCTGCCATATAGCACTCATCTGTCTATTTGAGCTTGTTAGTATGTTTATTTAATCCTGTCTAACGTGGCTTTAAAAAAATATATATTGCTTAGTAGTACTGCATAGGTGTTGCTCTCCACTTTCTGGAGGACTGAGTTTTGAAATCAGTGGAATTAGAGTATGATAGCTAAGGGGATGGAGAAAACACCTGTCTCCGGATCTTCAAACTAAGGGCAACCATGGCATCTGTGACAGGGAGAAGCGTCCAACCATGATAGTCTAGCTAGCTACATTGAAATATTACACATTTCTAATGTTTTCATTTCAAGTTAAAGTGTATTGTTGGCTAGTTAATGTTACGTGTATGATCTTAATATTCGTATCTCAGAGCCATTTGCTTGACTAGTTATAGCCTAATGTTAGCTTGCTAACATTGCACCTGGTTGGTTAGCTACCTTCAGATTCATGCAGGGTAGTAACGTTGTGAGCTGGGATTATGGTTCATAGTTTAGATAGCTAGCTACATGTCTTAACACAGACCTCCACTATGCAAGTATCCATTTCAGGTGCGCTCATAAATTCAGTCTGGCCATCTACTCCGATTTCAGAGCACTCTCATCTGAGTGTGCTAGAGGGCAGAATAACTGGATGAATTTCCGAATGCTCAACACCTGTTGAATATGGCCGGTGTCAGTAAATGTTGGCAAAAAAGCGTAAGTAAATTGTTGCCAGCAGCACAGTTACAGTCGCCAACGCTCTGAATAACTTTAAAACAGCCTAACCAGCTCTGCTAGAGCAAGTAAAATGGTCAGAGTGGGGTGTTCTCTCATTTGTGTCTGGAAGTAGCTAGCAAGCTAGCCAATGTTAGCCAGTTAGCTTGGGTGCTTGACTGCCATTGTGAGGTCAGAACGCTCAGCGCACTGAAAGCTCCGAGAGCAAAACAGATCGCATCAACTCTTAAAGCGATAGAGCACAACATTCAGAGGCCATTTTCTCAAAAGTGAGGTTACAAGTTTATCAACTTTCATAGTAGAATGACTTTCTCAGTGTTCTTCAAATGCAGGTATGATATACCATTTTGTAGCTCTGTGTCTCTGCTTTTATCCAATGTAAAAAAAAAATACAATTTCAAATGTTGCTACATAAGACTGAATCAAGGCGGTCGGTCACATAAACATAATCATTTCAAATCTTGATTACATTTGAATAAGTCAAGCATTAAATCTGTTTGGGTTTTAGCAGATAATTTGCAGTCTACAAATTATTGGTAATTATGTTCCGCCCCCCCCCCCCCCCGACCATCCACTTAAGAAAAAAATCGCCCTGCGGCTGATTCTAGTTGATGATCCCTGATATGAGGCAAGGCAATTCAGAGATCTCTAGTCTTGGGAAAATATTAAGATTATCAATTCTTGAAACCATCGGTTTCGGTAGTCTTTTACGGTCATTGTCTCACTGCGAAGCAGACAGCAATCTCCAAGGTCTCATCACTAGCAGCGGTCATTACTAAACAGAACATCGACAAAGATCCAGTGTTCCATTTAAAAAAATAGGAGGACCCTTACACTTCAGTGTTGTGATGAAAAAGTTCCAGCAAAATGTATAGCACATAGAATTGAAAAGGTATTCATTCTAATCAGACAGGGTTTTTACATGGACGGTACATTGGAGATAATATAAGGCAAATACTGAAAATTTCAGAACACTATGAAAAATCTGTGAAACCAGCCTTGCTATTCATAGCTGACTTTGAAAAGGCTTTTGAGAAAGTAGGACTGGAGTTGATATTTAGGAGAATCTCTTATTAAACGTGTTAAAATCATGTATAGTAACCCTAGGTGTTAAATACACAACTTGGATCCCTCCACAGCCTCATAAAAGATCTAGATATATTTTTCCTAACCTCTCTAGATTACATCAAAATTATGATAAGTGTACTATATTATATATTGGATCACTAAAACATACATCTTTTACATAACCGTATAGTTTACCAATAAAATGGTCTCATGGTGATGTGAATATACTCGGTATACATATCCCGAAAGAAAAAGATGATCTCACTCCCAAAAAAAATGTAATAGAAAGTTAGCAAAAATAATTAAGATCTTGCAACCATGGAAAGGTAAATACTTGTCTATTTGCAGAAAAATCCCTCTTATTAACTCTTCAGTCATATCCCAGTTTACCTATTTGCTTATGGTCTTGCCAACACCTAGTAAACAGTTTTAAATGATTTCAGAAAAAAATATTCAATTTTATTTGGAACGGCAAGACAGACAACATTAAACTGGTGTATTTATATAATGAATATGAATTCAGAGGGCAGAAATGATGAAATATTAAAGCATTAGACCTGTCACTAAAGGCTTCCGTCATACATATGTTAGGTCGCAGTTGTAAATGAGGAGAACTAGTTCTCAACTGGCTTACATGGTTAAATGAAGATGAAATATATACACTGCTCAAAAAAATTAAGGGAACACTTAAACAACACAATGTAACTCCAAGACAATCACACTTCCGTGAAATCAAACTGTCCACTTAGGAAGTAACACTGATTGACAATAAATTTCACATGTTGTTGTACAAATGGAACAGGTGGAAATTATAGGCAATTAGCAAGACGCCCCCAATAAAGGAGTGGTTCTGCAGGTGGTGACCACAGACCACTCCTCAGTTCCTATGCTTCCTGGTTGATGTTTTGGTCACTTTTGAATGCTGGCGGTGCTTTCACTCTAGTGGTAGCATGAGACGGAGTCTACAACCCACACAAGTGGCTCAGGTAGTGCAGCTCATCCAGGATGGACATCAATGCTGCGAGCTGTGGCAAGAAGGTTTGCTGTGTCTGTCAGCGTAATGTCCAGAGCATGGAGGTGCTACCAGGAGACAGGCCAGTACATCAGGAGACGTGGAGGAGGCCGTAGGAGGGCAACAACCCAGCAGCAGGACCGCTACCTCCGCCTTTGTGCAATCAGGAGCAGAAGGAGCACTGCCAGAGCCCTGCAAAATGACCTCCAGCAGGCCACAAATGTGCATGTGTCTGCTCAAACGGTCAGAAACAGAATCCATGAGGGTGGTATGAGGGCCAGACGTCCACAGGTGGGGGTTGTACTTACAGCCCAACACAGTGCAGGACGTTTGGCATTTGCCAGAGAACACCAAGATTGGCAAATTCGCCACTGGCGCCCTGAGCTCTTCACAGATGAAAGCAGGTTCACACTGAGCACATGAGACAGACGTGACAGAGTCTGGAGACGCCGTGGAGAACGTTCTGCTGCCTGCAACATCCTCCAGCATGACCGGTTTGGCGGTGGGTCAGTCATGGTGTGGGGTGGCATTTCTTTGGGGGGCAGCACAGCCCTCCATGTGCTCGCCAGAGGTAGCCTGACTGCCATTAGGTACTGAGATGAGATCCTCAGACCCCTTGTGAGAGCATATGCTGGTGCGGTTGGCCCTGGGTTCCTCCTAATGCAAGACAATGCTAGACCTCATGTGGCTGGAGTGTGTCAGCAGTTCCTGCAAGAGGAAGGCATTGATGCTATCGACTGGCCCGCCCGTTCCCCAGACCTGAATCCAATTGAGCACATCTGGGACATCATGTCTCGCTCCATCCACCAACGCCACGTTGCACCACAGACTGTCCAGGAATTGGCGGATGCTTTAGTCCAGGTCTGGGAGGAGATCCCTCAGGAGACCATCCGCCACCTCATCCGGAGCATGCCCAGGCGTTGTAGGGAGGTCATACAGGCACGTGGAGGACTTGTTGACTTGTTTTAAGGACATTACATCAAAGTTGGATCAGCCTGTAGTGTGGTTTTCCACTTTAATTTTGAGTGTGACTCCAAATCCAGACCTCCATGGATTGATACATTTGATTTCCATTGATCATTTTTGTGTGATTTTGTTGTTAGCACATTCAACTATGTAAAGGAAAAAGTATTTAATAAGAATATTTCATTCATTCAGATCTAGGATGTGTTATTTTAGTGTGTTTTTTGAGCAGTGTATATATTTTTTTAAATACTTAAATCCAAACTTGTCCTCTAGCAAATGTTCAAGAATGGCCTTTTTAATTTGATTCAGATTACAACTTCTCACTTTATTTTGAAAAGGAAATCATCTCCTAAATATTGCAATTTTTAAAACAAGCCATAGAAAGTTTGTTGCAATTTCTATTTAATCCACCAGATAGACCGAACAAATTATACAACAAATATTGTGGTTAAACTCAAATATCCTAAAAGGTATGAGGTGACTTCCGGTCGAGCGATCTAAGAAGACGTGTTTGAGAGAGGTCCCCAATTAAACTTGTATTTTTTTATTTATTTTTTTGTTAGTTTTTACGTGAATTTAAACTCAGCAAAAAAAAAGAAACAGCGCTTTTTCAGGACCCTGCCTTTCAAAGATAATTTGTAAAAATCCAAATAACTTCACAGATCTTCATTGTAAAGGGTTTAAACACTGTTTCCCATGCTTGTTCAATGAACCATAAACAATTAATGAACATGCACCTGTGGAACGGTCGTTAAGACACTAACAGCTTACAGGCAATTAAGGTCACAGTTATGAAAACTCAATAATACCTTCAAAATAATTTTTTAGACGTCAGAATCACCTTAAGACAATTCAATTATGAATCATTTTCTTGACAATTTGGAAACTCCTACCATTAGTACAGAGAAGACAGAGGAAATTGATCAACCTTTGCAGTTAGAGGAGATTATTAATTCAATTACAGCAATGCAAAGTGGGAAAATCCCCTGGCCCAGATGGCTCCCCAATCGAATTCTTTAAAAAAGTTTTCTGCTAAATTGGCCCCGCCTCCTGCTTGAAATGTTTGAAAATGCCCTGGACCAGGGTGTTTTGCCCCAAACCCTGACACAGGTGACGATCACACTTTTGTTAAAACCCGGCAAAGATGCATCTGACTGTGGCTCATGCAGACCGATGCAGAGATCATCTGTTCACCTACTCTGTTTTAAGTGCTTCTTTAATCAGGACAACAGTTTTTTAGCTCTGCTAACATAGTTGCAAAAGGGTTTTCTGATGATCAAGTAGCCTTTTAAAATGATAAACTTGGATTAGCTAACACAACGTGCCATTGAAACACAGGATGCATGGTTGCTGATAACGGGCCTCTGTACGCCTGTAGATATTCCATTTTTAAAAAAATCACCCGTTTACAGCTACAATAGTCATTTACAACATTACAATGTCTACATTGTATTTCTGATCAATTTGATGTTATTTTAATGGACAAAAAATGAGCTTTTCTTTCAAAAACAATGACTTTTCTAAGTGACCCCAAACTTTTGAACGGTAGTGTACATATGTACATATATTTGAATTTCAAAATGAAACAAGGTAAAATAAAACATAACATAACCAACAAACACTAAAACAAGAACATACAAAGACAATAAGAATTATTACTTTATCCTCATTGACAGTTAGCCGATGCAGCGTCAATAAACTTCTGGTAAATAAGATAGGGAAAAGACAACCCCAACCCACACCTAGGACTACATCTCCCAAGGCTCACACCTCTAAAATTAGCACCCCTTTGAGGTTACAGTATCTACCGAGTAGGATTTAACTATGGGAGATCAATGACCAATCAGAGGATCAATGGCACCTACACAATGGTTGAGAAGTTTCTTCTTTACATTTGTTTGACAAAAGCAATCTATTATTGAACACTACTGGGTATGAAAATATATTTTGGCAAGGAAACTGTGTGTAGGCCTGCAGGGCAGCATTCATCACCACAATCACAGTTGTTGTGGAGCCTAGAGATGGAAGAAAGCGATTCTGGGATACATTTATCCTGTTTTAGGCTTTGGTGCCTTTTCCTAGTCCGTGGGATAATACACATTTCTCTCTGTTGTTATCTGGAGTGGAAATTGCAGTCCCAGGGAGGTGAAAATGACCTCAGTGGCTCCCAGGTCCCAGTTGAAGAGTGATGCAATGCCCCCGAGGGAGCAACATTGGTTTGAAATGATGGTGGGGGCGTGGGAGACGCCTCATTCCCAAGACAGAGGAGGCCAGCCCTGAGGTCAGCCATCATGATGATGGTCCCAGATTGCAGAACACACAGCGCCCCCTCTGTCTACACCCACTAACGACTGCTCTCAATCTATTTATCCTCTAAATCTTTCAGCTATAGGAAGCATCCCAAATGGCATCATATTCCTTCTATATGCACTACTTTTGATCAGGGCCCATATAACTCTGGTCAAAAGTAGTACACTTTATATGGAAAAGGGTGCCATTTATAACGCATCCATATTCTTATATGGGCTCTCTTGGGTATACAGAGATAATTACAAGAGGCTAACGATCTAAACATGTTTTTACCTATGCTTTGTATCCATAAAGGCATGGCCACCGAGACCCAGGGGAGAGGCGAAGTTAAGGAACGTGCTGTGTGCACAGTGATGAATCACCACTCCCTGTAAAATGAATGTAAAGGTGTAATAAAGCTTAATATTCCCATATTGGTGATTTATGTTGCTGTGAATTAAACATTAGATTTCACACACACCGGGTGTTGATTCATGACAGAGCCGAGGTGCTATTTTGTTTCCGTATTGACTCTTTATGATTACGCTCCCCATTTTGCAGCCGTGTAATAAAAAAAGTACGGGGTAATTGGCTTTTTAATGGGTTTGCATATCCATACCATTTGAAGAGTTGTCTCCTCGAGGCTCATTTCCAAAGTCATGGCCCTGTGTGATTCTGATAAATAAAGCCCAGGATTTAAGCACTGAGCAGTCCTGATGATCATTCTGGAAGGAACGCTTGAGCTCCCGCTGAAATTGTCTTGTCAGATATTCACTTTGGAATGCAGAGCGGTGATACGGCACCTCCTTGCCGGGCTCCCACCTTTTAGCGCTGGTGGTGAGATTGGACCGATGGAGAGGGGAAGGGGACAGCAATGTTTCTTAGCCCCATGCTTGTCAGGAGGTGGAAGAATTGGATCCCTTAGAATTACAATATAAGGTCTATTAAGCATGTCCTCCCTGTATCTCACCTTTTTTCTTCATTCCGATTTAGCTGTGATTGCAGTAATAACATAACATTATGACCAGGGATGGGTAGGTACTTTCTAAATGTAATCCATTACAGTTACTAGTTACCCAGAGTTTACACACACTACCGGAAAAATGTTTTAGAACTTTTTTTAGAACATATTTTCAGTCATTCCAATTAATTCAAATAGGACTTGGAAATATAGATTAACCAAAGTGTTTTACTTGAGCATAACCCCAAAACTAAGGTCTAATTAGCCTACTCTGTTTATACTTTTGTTGTCATGAAGGACAGATTAGGCTCATTGATTTGATTTGAAAAATAAATGCTTCTCTCGGATTGAGCAGTTCTGAAAAGCCTATTGTTTACATTTTTGTTGGTGACATTTTGATATCTCAATCATTTGCAGCTGTTTAAGTCTATCAGAAGTATTGCGAGTTTGAGCATATGTCCATTAGGCCTATGGACATTAAATTGAGCAATAAAATCCCCACTCGTGGTCTTATTACATTAAACTTGTTTTTGACAGTATGGAGCACAATACCACAGGGGAGTTTAGAAGGGAGGAACTCAATCGTTTATCTTTTATTCCATAGGCTCGGATCCACACTATGCAGCTGTTGCAAGAGCACATTTTTCACTGACTGTACACTGGGGCGTATTCATTACACTGATTTTGTTGCGAATAGAAAATGGGGAGGGACCTACCTGAATTTGTCCATTAGAATGTCTATTTTTGCTCTGTTTGCTTCCGTTTGGTTATTAAACGGTAAAATTATTAAAACCTTGGTCGCAAAAACAATAATTGATAGGCAGCTTAAACTTCTTCAATTCAACCATTATTGGGTTAAAATACACATATACATTTCTAAACAGCCATCCACGACAAACAAAATCTGCAAGGCGCAAATATCTAAATCCTATTTGGCAAAGATCTTTTTTTCTGAGGTCTTGCACTCTAGCATAGAGCACGTCTCTCAGTTTTCCTTTGGGAACTGATCATTCATACCTATTTTAAAGCCGGCAAGTCTTTTGCCCAGGCTTTTAACCATGATTTCATCTGTAAAATATGCAAATTTGGCAACGATTGGCTGCTTGTTCAAGTTGAAATTGATCGACAATGTCGCCTCGGGTCTGTAGTGGTTTAACCATGAATTCTTTCACAACACTCAGGATATTCCCCACCATCTCTGCTTTAATTCCGGTAAGCGCCAGATTTTCACGTATTGATCTAGTCTGTATATCAAGTAGGGATTCTCTGAACAACTTCTCTCTTTTAAATTCATTAACGTCAGCTTAGATTACATTGACTGCACCCTTCAGCTTTTTAGTTTATTTTTCCAGTGTTGCGGCTTTCTTATCACTCATTTTAAGGCTCACCTTCATTTCATGTATATCTTTACGGACTAACTCATGCATGCCTAATTTGTCATTTAGAGATTTTAGTTTGGTTTCCAAGCTTACCGTACAGGGTGGTGAAAATAAGTCATCCGTGTCAGTTGAAGAGTCTCTTAGTATTCTTTTAGAGTTTGGTTCTTTCCGTGTATTCTTTCCATTTACTCTCCGCCAAGTTTTTGTTTGATTGCATTGGTAGTGTTTGTCTATAAAATTCTCTAGCCTTACGTTGTTTTGAGTTATTACCCAGTTTGAACTAAAGTACTATTATTTGGTCAAAGATTTTTCACGAGGCATTCATAAAGCATTTTCACCGCCATCTTGGCTCACTATGTCATGTCCTTCTAAAGATCTAACCCTTTTTTTCAATTTTCCCCTAAAATGACATACCCACATGGACCTGAAGCATGGATATGCATATTATTGATACTATTTCAAGGAAACGCTTTGAAGTTTGTGGAAATGTTAAATTGATGTAGGAGAACAACATATTAGATCTAGTAAAAGATCATAAAAAGAAAAAAAACATTTGTTGCATATTCTTTTGTACCATCTTTGAAACGCAAGAGAAAGGCCATAATGTATTATTCCAGCCCAGGCACAATTTAGATTTAGGCCACTAGATGGCAGCAGTGTATGTGCAACGTTTTAGATGAATGAATGAACCATTGCATTTCTGTTCAAAATTGTGTACCAAGACTGCCAAATGTGCCTAATTGGTTTATTAATACATTTTCAAGTTCATAACTGTGCACTCTCCTCAAACAATAGCATGGTATTTTTTCACTGTAATAGCTACTGTAAATTGGACAGTGCCGTTAGATTAACAAGAATTTAAGCTTTCTGTAATATCCGTTATGTCTACGTCCTGGGAAATGTTCTTGTTACCTACAATCTCATGCTAATCACATTCGGCTAAGTAACTCAACCGTCCCGCGGGGGACCCACCAATTCTGTAGAGATTTTTTAAAATCCATATATCTTAGTCGATAAATTATTTTCCATTAAGTAGTAGGCTTTATTTTAGTTTAACCTGTAGTTGTTGGCTTTCTTCAAAAGTAAGAGATAGTATTCCTGCTTAAGTTCAGACATTTTGCTTTCTTCTTTACCATGTGAAGAGTTCTTATGGACTTTTTCTAAGATAGCGATTATTTTCATTTTATTTTCTAAATCAGATTGAACTTTTGCAGAGCATGAGATTAACCTTTTCCTAATGTACTCCTAAAAACCATCCCAAATTATATTGGAGGTTGGCTTTTCTCTGTCCTCTATGTCAACATTTGTAATGGTAAAGCTTTTTATTTTTTTGTTTACGTATTTAAATTTCAGGTCCTGAAGATGTCCTCTGTTCATTCTCCAAATTCTGTCGCTAAGTGTATTTTCTATTGGTGTACTTAAGCATGATACCGAGAATGATCCAACATCCCTAAATCATAAATTTTTGAATCTAGTAAATGGTTGAGAGCATTTTTTCAGAATAAAAGGTAGTCAAATATTGATTAGCTTTACTTTGAGCAAAAAAAAGTAATAGTCTTTGTAGTTGGGAATAGTAATCCCCAGGTGTCCTGTAAAGTATTTGTAGAAATTACAATGTTCTGCCTCTTTGGAGGCTACCTACATTTGCCTTTTTTATTACTACATCTGTCAATCTTATCAAATGTACAGTATGATTTAGGTCACCTACTAAAATAACAGTTCCTTTCTGAATTTGCTTGAATTCTAATTAAAAACACCAGTTACAATTTAACATTAGAAAACGGCCTTCTTGGTCCATGTGCTGGGGATATAAGGGAAAATGGTGTATTCTTATTTATTAGAATGCCTACACCTCTGTTGTTACTACAGTAGGTGGCAGCATAGGCCTCTCCAAACCTGCTCTGCTTAAGTGTTAGAGAACCATTGCATTTTTAAGGATTTTTAGCTCTAACTGCTCTCATAATGTACCCCAAAACTGGATAAATTGTACATTTGAAGAAAGACTGGCACTTACGTTCTGTGGTTAGTTTGTATTACCTTATCAATTTAATTAAAGTGGCTGATAGGAGTCTACTTGGGATGAGTGGGTCCTCAGAGAGACAAATGGGATGACTGTAGGCCTCACGCACACCTCAGAGAAGTGTCTGATGCCCTTCCAGTCACCCTATCCCAATTCTCCATTCTCACCATAACCACCATTCAATCTTAGTTGTAATGACAAACAAGGAATAATAATGATTCAACATCCTTTCCTAATCTGTCCAGAATTCTTCTTAATTTTACAAAGATTCACAAGTCACAAAAAGGTAAATGCCTACAGAGGAGAACATTCAATAAAGGGTATCGATGGCTCAAATTACAGGATTGACTAAAGAGCGCTCAGGTGGAAGCGCAATGTTATTTCAGCAGGTAAGCACGGGTCCCTGTGGACTAGAGGTCGACCGATTCACCGGTATGGCCGATTTAATTAGGGCCGATTTCAAGTTTTCATAACAATCGGTAATCTGCATTTGTGGACGTCGATTATGGCCGACTACATTGCACTCCACGGGGAAACTGCGTGGTAGGCTGACCACTTGTTATGCGAGTGCAGCAAGGAGCCAGCTAGCATTAAACTTATCTTATAAAAAACAATCAATCTTAACAGAATCACTAGTTAACTACACATGGTTGATGATATTGCTAGTTTATCTAGCTTGTCATGCGTTGCATAAAATCGATGTGGTGCCTGTTAATTTATCATCGAATCACAGCCTACTTCACCAAACGGGTGATGATTTAACAAGCGCTTTTGCGAAAAAAGCACTGTCGTTGAAACAATGTGTACCTAACCATAAACATCAATGCCCTTCTTAAAATCAATACACAAGTATATATTTTTAAAGCTGCATATTTAGTTAATATTGCCCGCTAACATGAATTTATTTTAACTAGGGAAATTGTGTCACTTCTCTTGCGTTCTGTGCAAGCAGAGTCAGGGTATATGCAGCAGTTTGGGCCGCCTGGCTCGTTGCGAATTGTGTGAAGACCATTTCTTACTAACAAAGACCGTAATTAATTTGCCAGAAGTGTACATAATTATGACATAACGTTGAAGGTTGTGCAATGTAACAGCAATATTTAGACTTAGGGATGCCAGCCATTAGATAAAATACGGAACTGTTCCAGTATTTCACTGTAATAATCAATGTTTTGTTTTCGAAATTATAGTTTCTGGATTTTACCATATTAATGACCTAAGCCTCGTATTTCTGTGTGTTTATTATAATTATAATGAAGTCTGATTTTATATTTGATAGAGCAGTCTGACTGAGCGGTGGTAGGCTCGTAAGCATTCATTCAAACAGCACTTTCCTGCATTTGCCAGAAGCTCTTTGCTGTTGACTTCAAGCCTATCAACTCCCGAGATTAGGCTGGCAATACTATAGTGTCTATAAGAACATCCAATAGTCAAAGGTATATGGAATACAAATGGTATAGAGAGAAATAGTCCTATAATTCCTATGATAACTTCAACCTAAAACTTCTTACCTGGGAATATTGAAGATTCATGTTAAAAGGAACCACCAGCTTTCATATGTTCTCATGTTCTGAGCAAGGAACTTAAACGTTAGCTTTTTTACATGGCACAAATTGATTTTATTTATGTATTATATTAAGTTAAAATAAAAGGGTTCATTCAGTATTGTTGTAATTGTCATAATTACACACATATATATATATATATATATCGTCCAATTAATCGGTATCGATATCGGCATTGAAAAATCATAATCGGCCGACCTCTACTGTGGATGGTGGAAAGGCAAATGAC
Organism: Oncorhynchus mykiss; assembly: GCF_057628025.1. Lineage (NCBI taxonomy): Eukaryota > Metazoa > Chordata > Actinopteri > Salmoniformes > Salmonidae > Oncorhynchus > Oncorhynchus mykiss. The sequence continues at coordinate 23,539,682 of NC_143038.1, forward strand.
TGAACAAAAAGTATGAGCGCCTTCATTTCGTTACACCACACAAATTACAATTAGAAAGGAGCACTGATACTTTTTCCATTGTGTAACATCTTTACCAGGGAAATGAATGTGCCACATACGAGCTTGGAGCATCGATAGTAATTAAAATAATTGTAGACGATGTTAATAGAACAAAGCCTGCCTTGTTGCCCTGAGGTTCTGAACTTTAGAACCCTGTTCAGTCATAAGGGAGCCAGCCAAGCCTCAGGCTCTTTACATTTTGTATTTTTAATGGGTTTCCTTTTTAAAGTTTCCCTTTAATCATACAAAACACACCAAT